>NC_083637.1:18791006-18963506 GCF_963576545.1 Limanda limanda | reverse complement strand
CTGGAAATTTTGCCAACTTTGTTTAACACTGTGGACAAAAGTTTTTTCAGAATTTTCACTGACTTGCCAGAAAATATTTCATGGACCTTAATTAAAAAACATGTATGTTTAGGGGACTG
Organism: Limanda limanda; assembly: GCF_963576545.1. Classification (NCBI taxonomy): domain Eukaryota; kingdom Metazoa; phylum Chordata; class Actinopteri; order Pleuronectiformes; family Pleuronectidae; genus Limanda; species Limanda limanda. The sequence goes on along the minus strand of NC_083637.1, from coordinate 18,963,387 downwards.
ATCTCTCTTAGTGTCGGAAATCTGGTGCAGCTTGATTGGTGGGCCTTGGCAGAGAAACGCGCTCCCCTGAGTACGATTCTAGTTAAAACTTTATTTGTATAGAACCATAAATAGACTCACAGATTTGAGGGTCTTCGGGTGGCAGAAAAACGACGGCACAATATAAGAAATAAAGCAATCAGAGACTAATGTAAGAGATTACCAAAAAGCCTCACTGCACAACACCAATCTGTTGTGCTGTAGGTGTCATACACCTTTTATGTCTGAAACAACTACACTTCATCCCAGAATGGTTTTTCCTTTCCATTGTCAAATCCCTCAAAGTCTTGTTCCAGCCAGCTGCAGCAGGCAGCTGCTCCACAGTCAAGACGATTCAGCTGCATCCTTTTGAAGCCTGTAACAGCCTGTAGATTACAATGAGATGGATGGAGCATGGGGCCACAGATGGCAAAGCACAATGATCCTAATGTCTCTATGTTCATGTGGTAGCTGCAGTGCACAGCTTTGTGTACATCAGTGTGATGTAGAGTCTTTTCAAACATGCTAACTGGAGCGACCTTTAAAATCCAATGATCCCACAGAGTCAGCCAATTATTCGCATTTATGGCTGAAAAATGTCAAAAGGTTTTTCATTGATCTGAGGGCTGCTGTGGATTCTCCCACTGAAACGTGACATGTGTTGATGAATCGCAGGTTCAAATAAAAAAGACCAAAGTGTTGAGCTTTCACATAAGTTGCCACTAGCGCTGCAGGGGGCAACTTTTTTCTACCCCTTCTGTCCGTGACACTAATTTCACAAATATCATAAACAGACATTTATACAGTTTCAATTGAGTGATTCTTTCATTAGACGGAGTAAATGTAATATCTGAATCACTGACTCCAAATATTTTACAAATGCTAACCTCTGTGTGAGCAGTAAGACAACATCAACCCGTAAAGTGATACACAAGTGATTCACTGAGAAATGAAAATTCACTTATTATAACAGCCGACATTTAGGCTAAAAACATGACGCTGTTTCGAGTCGAACTTGAATGTCTAGGACACTTTAACACATTTTATTGTTTTTTAGGGCCCGAGCACAGACATCAAAGGTGTCTGGTGAGACCCTATTGAAATTGTAAGGATTATTATTATTAGGGCCCGAGCACTGATCAAAGGTCAGGGAGGACCCTATTGTTATTGTAAGGATTATTATTATTCAGGCAAATGAATTGGCTTTTTGAGGGCTTTAACATGCTCAACTTCTTACCAAAATTTGCAGAAAGTTAGAAAGTGGTGAAAATGTACGTATTCTGAAGGAATTTTCAATGGGCGTCGCAAAATGGCTCAACGGTGCCCCCCGAGACAGCCCGAGACCCCCGGAAGGTGTTCCCATTGACCGATCTTCACAAAAATCAATACACAGGTGTATCATGACCAGACAAACAAAAAAGTCTCTAGATGCAATTGGAAAAACAAAACAGGAAGCCTGCTATTTTGTATTTAGTGGCCATTTTGGCCATATTCCACATTTTTTCTTTGATACACTTGTACCAGGGTTTTCATCAGATCAACTTCAAATTGAGATGAGTGTCATCACAAAAAGATGGAGATAAAAACTGACTGACGGATTTTTTTTTTATCACACGGTGTGACCGTGGCGTCAAAGTTTGATTACACGCCATTAAAACACGATGTTCTGTAACGCGGAGATACATGGACCATGAATCCATTGATTTCAGTCTTCCTAGATCAAAGGAAACTTTATGTCTTGCAAAGGTCACGTCTCTTTCTCTCTCAGAACTGGTTATTTTTGTTTTTTCAGACAAAAAGCATGCAACGCTTCAAAATGGATGTGCTCGGGCCCACCCAGTGCTGCTTTGCAGCCCTAAAAATGTTTTATTCTTATTATTATTTTTAGTTATATTTAATTTCCTGCTGTCAAACCCCATCTTAGGGTCTTCATACTGTGAAAATACTGTCTTAATTCTCTAGGGACACTTAAATATTGATAATATCATTACAGGTAAAGTACAGGCAGTATATAATTGTAACTACTGTCCACTAAATCCAAACTGCTAAATGGACAGATATAGCCCTCCCATGATTTACTAACATTATTTAAAATAAAATCCCACATTTTAGCCAACATTGCAGTTGCATGGATTGGGAGTGTTTGGAAAATCAATATTATTAATTATACTGTGCTTTGATTAATGTGAAGAAGTGAGGCCATAACTGGTTTAATTTAATATTCCCCATTCCTTCACCCGGTGAACTGCTGCTTCATTTTGCTAGGTTATGGGTTATATGTTAGAGGTTATATGTTATATGTTATATTTTCTCTTGTAGCTTAAAAAGATATGTAATGTCATGCCATAATTTGTAGTTTTCATTTTAAAAAGGTTTTATATATACTTCTCTTTTCTGAGCAAGGTTCTCCGCTCTTGCTACAGGGTCAGAATTAACACGCTGCATATTTTGCTTGGAAGTGGCATCTGGTCAAATAAATGTAAACTGTTATAAATAAAAAAACACATAAATAAATAATAAATTACTAATAAATTCATAATAACCGAGATAAATTACATGTTACATTTTTGGGGTGGTATATATTCATGATTTTGTACAAAAATTTAACATAAACCATTGTTTCTGAAATATTAGGAAAAAAAATAATACTCTAAAGTACTTTATGTGTATAAATCATTAATCGAATTTTAAAAAAGCCCCAAAACTCCTAATCAAGGACATATATCTATCATGTAAAACATTCTGCAATGGTCGCACCACATTTGGTCGAACCACATGACATATTTCTAGCTCAGTAAAAATTAAAGGCCACAGAATTGGCCTCATAAAGAAAACAAACTAGGTCAGCACCAGTGTTAATTTTGGCAGCTATTTTTGATTTAGTCTTAGTCTTAGTCTTTTGACGAAAATGCATATTAGTTTTAGTCTAGTTTTAGTCATTTTTATCCTTCTTAGTTTTAGTCTAGTTTTAGTCGACGAAAACAAATTACATTTTAGTCTAGTTTTAGTCGACGAAAACGAATTACATTTTAGTCTAGTTTTAGTCGACGAAAACAAATTACATTTTAGTCTAGTTTTAGTCACATTTAATAGCCACATTAAACTCCTTATCTTCCCTTCTCAGGTCCAGGGACCCCCTGTGTTGTGTCTACAACTGCATACTAGTCTAGCTTGCAGTACTTAGGTTGTCCATTAGATGTCCCTCCTTTAGGTCTACAGCAGGGGTCGGCAACCTTTACTATCAATAGAGCCATTTTTCCCCCTCTTCCCCCAAATAAAATTTGGCTGGAGCCGCAAAACATATTTGATAACAAAGCTGATAAAATTTTATATAAAGTTATACTATACTAATATGTAGATTATTGCATTTATGAAATTATAGAACAACAATAAAGACAACTGTTGACATTTTATTTATTTTTACCTGTTACAACAAAGGGAAACACCAAATGCTTATGAAGAGGAGAAGAAAATACACAGGCAAGTGTAGGTCTACTTTGAAATAAATTAAACGCAGAACTATGTAGGGTTATTTGAGTCATCCCCATATTTGTGGGAAATGTATGAAATAAGAAGTACCCTATTTTTAAATAAATAAAAACATATAGCTGCAGCCTATATATTTTAGTTGGCGAAATGTGAAAACAAAAAGTGAAAGCAGATCAGACCGGAGGAGGAAACTGAAGCTCGGTATAAACCAACTGCAGCTTCTGCTCTGATCGAGAGGCTGCGGCGCTGATCTCAGAGCAGCTGAGACCAGAGGAACTCTGTGTTTTCACTGTTTCCATAGTTAAGAAGCAGCCGGTGAGTCAGTGACCGGCCTGCTCCATGTGAACGAGCTCTGATCTCAGCTCTCTGAGCGAGTGCGCTGCGGCAGGGGGCGGAGCCGCGGGACCGGAGCGCATCTGGGAGCACACACACACACACACGCACACACACAGAGACACACACACTCGCCGCTCCGGGTACTTCATGACGGCCTGATAGGATTATGTTTTTAAAAATTGTTGTGACTTAGTCAACCGCCAACATTTTCGTTTCGTCTCGTCTCGTTAACGAAAATTAAAATAGATTTCGTCATAGTTTTTATTTTCAAAGATCCATTTCGTTACGTCTTCGTCTCGTCTTAGTCATGGGAAAAGGGGCGTTAACGAATATTTTTCGTTATCGTTATCGTCAACGAAATTAACACCTTTGTGCTGACTCAGCACAAAGGTCATACCACATGATATCCAAATGTGGCAACTACATACCAGCTGTGAAAAAGGTAATTTTTTTCCAAATTTGAGAGAGAGTTACAAACCTGTTGCTGCTTCCATGGGTCCTTGGCAAAATGGTTTATGATGCTACTTCCTGTCTTTGAATGTATTTCATCATCGCAGTCCCAAATTGGTCATTTCTTGATGGTCTCACCACATGATATTTCCTAAAATTGACATCATCGGACAAAGTTTGTTTGTATACTATGATGGAAATATAAATGCAAATGCTTTGCCATTTCATACAGGATTACAAAAGACTTTGGGAATCATACACAATATGGCAGAAAACTAATTTGAATCAATTTTGAGTAATTTCAAAGACGTTTTCACAAAAGCAGTCATGGCCGGACGGTTGCACCACATGATATTTTGACACTTTAAAAAACAGAAACATTTAAATAACTAATGGTTTTTGGAAATTTAAAGTGTGTACATATACTCTACATGTGCTTTTTATGTGTTTCTATTTTATCATTATGTCTGTAATCATCTTGGGACCTTTTCTGTTGTTTTTTCCCATTTGAAGAAGTGTTCACCAGCTACTTCAATTGTTTCGGATTTGGCTATAAAGCTGTTTACCCCTGAAACTCCAAAATTGAACTTATGAATGAATGATTTATTTTTATTTTTGGGTTAACTATCCCTTTAATCCTCCCCTTTCTTAACTTTTTTGGTACGTACCAATAATTGTATGTAGTCACTGAAGAGAATGATTTGAAATTATGAAATAAGGGAGGAACAATTCTTTCAAATCCTGTGTTTAAAGGAGGCAGTGAACTCATCATACTCGAAGCTGCAGTAACCAACAGTGTCTCTGTCGCTTTATGGTAACTCCCCTTTTCAGCTCTGGCTAACTTGCTGATTGATGAAAAACACATCACTAATGGTGCGCTCATTTGGAAAGGACTTAAATGTAACAGACATTCATTTTTTTTTTTCCCCAGCTTTAACCTTTCCTATCTACATTTTCTGTCACCAGTGAAGAGTTTTTGCTCTTGTTCATTGAAAAGGTCATTTATGACTGTCAGGATGAGGCGCTAGGGCAGGGCACATGAATCATTCATAACATCAAATCTGCTTTTCATCACAGAAGCTGAAAAGACATTAAACATACAGTGAAAAAAAGAAGAGAAATTAAAGATCCAATTTGTCTACTGGGTGGCACCACAGACGGCACACAATCCAGAAAGGAAGCCAAAATGTCTCACACACGAATGCCACACACATCATTTTTAGCCTTAATATCAAAGTTGCCAGTCAGTCTTACTCCATATTTTTATAGAATCAGATAACTACCTAAAACCAAATTTACCAGAAAATAAACCCTTGGACAAACATCAGTGTGATAAGATCTCCCTAAAAGGACAGAAACCATCTTTGTGAAATATTGACATGTACTTTAACTCTTTATAAGAGGCGGGATTTATGACCTATATTACAGCTAGCCACCAGGTTTATCTTTATTTACAGTCTCATTGCAAGCCACATACACACTGGGCTTAGACAAAATTTTTATTATTCATCGTCATATCATTCATATCAAAATTATTGTATTATAAAATATTTTTTGTAAATTGATCCTGAACTATTTAAGCAAATGAAAAACTGCAAAAAAAACAAAACTGAAAAAGCCTTGTAACCTGCTGTAATCTAATTTATTAAACTACGGTTTGTGTTTTACTTTACTGTTCTCATCTCAACTCTCATTAACTTTAGCTTGTAAACAAATGTGTTGGATGCACAACATGACAGGAGCCTGTAGAGTCTGCCAGGGCCAGTGCCTGCTCAATATGCTGACAGATGCATATTCCTATTTATTACCAGATGTGGGATGTGTGAGTTCAGCCAACAGTCAGTTATTGAAGGGATTTTCTTGTTTCCGATCTCATCGTATAACACAAGACATGATTGCAGCTTCTGGGTCAGACGTTCTATCTTTCCTGGATCCTAAATTAAACTGTCTTTTCTGCTCAGTTCTAAAATGTGCACATCTTCACTCAACCCATCAGGACACTTCTTCCCCTTCGTGAGTGCTCTCGTGGCGCGCCCTCCAATAAACCTTCCAACAGACATTAACCGTGATAGTAGTCTTTATAGGGGGAGATTGGGTTGGGTGGTGGTTTTATGAGTGCAGCGAACCTTCCAGGTCAGCTCATAAAAGTGATCGATTATTGTGTATGATGGAGACGTCCTCAGAGTTGGAGGGCTCGCACAGAGGGCGGAGACAAGAGTTTTGTGGAAGGCAAGTCGCGTCACATGTACTGGTGAGATCTGAGGAAGGCCGAGCAAACATAACAGTTTCCAGTCTGGAGTTCAAGCTCATGGGTAAGATTGGGTAATAAACTTTGTAACCTAATTATGTCGGTACAACAAGGCACCAATTTACGTTGAGTGAATTGTTAACAGAGAAACTTAGATCATCTTTGTGTGAGAGTAAGTACAATCTATTGAGAGCCTATGCAAACTACACAAAATATTGATAAAAGCTGAACTTCATATTTGATAGCTTAAAAGTGCCATTAGTACATTAGCAGCACGCCTTCAGCGACATCTTCAGGTAATAACTCCCCACTTGGAAGATATGGCTGGAAAAAACATTCTTGTTCACTTTTGGTTAGCTTGTACTTGGTTGGTATTTTCTATTTCTTATAATTTAATGGTGGATCTCAAACAACTAAAGGAGCCTATTGCTTCCTGTAACTGTTTTTTTCGATACAGATTTTACATTGGTTGGTAAAGTTCAGAGCAGAGTACTGAAAAGAGTACCATTGGTTCCTTGTAGCAGAACTGGTACGGAATTGTTTGCAATGTAAAGAGTATCCAACCATACTCATGGGTAGACTGGAATTATAGATATACACAGAACTATGAATACTGAGACAAGGACAACATGATCTCTATCGTCCAGTTTGTGTACTATCATGAAGTTGGACCCCTGTTAAGAGGTTTTTATGTATTTTTTGATTTTCATATCATAAATTAGTGTTTAAAGTTTTAAATGATTATCAGCATATTCATGTCTGTGGTTGTTGGTATACATGAAGGATTTATCTGTCCCCTTGACAGTCTCAGGTGTTCTGAATAGTATCTTTCTCTGCGATCGTGAGGTTTCTTGATTTACCCGAGTGACTGTGTTTGGTGTTGGGTCACATTCTTTCTATTTGCACAATACCTCTGTATTTAAAGTATCTGAATAGTACTTTTTTCATGTCAATAACCAGCCGATAGCAAAGTCTTTCAGTACTGCTCATGTCAAGGTCAGGTATAAAGAGTTTACAGTGTGTGGAAAAACTCCCTTTATTCCCTGTGTATGTTACTGCTGCATTCAGGCAAATTGCTTTGACCATGTCAACTCTAAAAACATCCAGGAAGAAGCATATTCAAAGATTTGCTTGTGGACGTATATATATATAACAAAGGATGTTTGCCATTAAATGAAAGTATGTCTGGATCAAATATCCCCACAAACTGTGGTTCTGTAAATGGCCTTGAGATCTCAGTGGACTGTATCTTAAGAAAAAACATGCAGATAGACACAGCACATGCAAATGGAGAAATGTCTCCATCACTTTGACAACAGATGTTCAGAATTCAGAAAATACACTGCAAATACTCACAATACTCAGAGCACATGATTAACTCCACATCTCCATCTCCTCCCACAATCCAGAAATAAAGCCAGGATATTCCAGATAAGAACGTACAGTCTGCACAGAAGCAATTAGGGAATGGAGACATCATGGCAAAGTTCCTGCACATAAACTCATTTAACCAGCAGTGAGGCAGTGTCAACAGTCGATCATTATGTTTCACCTTGTTTATTGCATCAAATAACCTATTTAAATAAGAATTCTGGAAAATGTGGGCATATGATGAATTTGCCAAAATGAGTGTGATAGGGATTATCTAAATGACAGAAACCATCTTTGATCAATTTGATGATTAGTTTGACATTTTAATATGGTCCATGTCCCATCCGCTTACATGAAGGAGATGGGATTTTTTGACATTTTCTTCAGCCAACCACCAGATGGCAATCAAGACATTTTGGCTTCACTTTTGAGGGGACGTCTTGTTCATCTTTAAAAACATATGTTGCCAACCAAGGTCTCAACCGACATGTCCCTGGTGATCAGGAACTTTCTAAATAATAGATTTGTAAACACAAAGCAAATCAATAAAGTTGTTCACAATATCTAAAAACCCAGTGTGACAAGAATCAGAAAGCTGTGTGTTTCCATCCTCTTCAGGCTTTTGTTCCTCATAAAACCACACTACAGTTACAGCCTACAATCACCTCCCTGCAGAGATCCACTGAGCAGCTCCTGTGACAGTTTGGAAAAATTGGCTCAATTTTATTTGAGCGGTGAGTCTCTTGCTACGTGCACGCAGCCACTCAAACAAAGAAATTCATTTATTTTGCCCAAATTGTTTTGCCTCTTCAACAGAGAATCAAATCCAGGCTTTCGCAGGAGAACCGGGTATCAATGACAACATCTTGTTGTATTTTTTGGGGATGTCATGAGTAATCACTAATAGCTACACCAAGCAATACCACCATGCCACTGATGGCTGGAGCCAGAGCATGTAGGATGGTTGAAAGGACAAAGGAAAGAGAAAGCTTAGGGTGCGTTTAATAGACCTGCTCAGCCAGCTTTGCTCCTCTAGGTTTAACTGGAGAGACAGCTGTCGACGCCAAGTTGTTGGGATTACAGTTAAGAAAGGAAGGGAACTATCAAAGTGCAAGTGAGCTTAAGGTGTGGCAGTAGGAGGGGGGGAACCAAAAGAACCTGACTGTTAGCCTGACCTAGAAAAACTGGGCAGAACTGATATCTGACACGATTGTTTTTCAAGAGTGGAATCACCTCTGTCTTTATGATTCTTTGGCCTGTTGTCTGGGACATGAAAATTATACTGTGTATTAACCTGTCAAATGAATGGTAATTCATAAAGAGCTGCCTGGTTTATGGCGAGAGGTTATTGCTCCAAGCGCTCATAAATCTTCGTTAGCAACAAGATTTTAGACGTGAGACAGTTTTTTGAAAAGTCAACAAGCTCTGCTCAGACTAACAAGACATGTCTATAAAGAGAGTGTAAAACAGCTGACCCATGTAAGAATTATTAAAACGTCTTAACAGGAACAATGAACTATCTCAGCATTACGCAGCATTTCTCTGTTGGTTTTGACAGGCCAGGAACACCAGCAGCAGCTCCCATTGCAGTCTAAGTTATCTGTGAGAAAATGAAACAGAAAATGTTTCTTGACACACCAGTTGGTCCGACTTGGACACAACTTAAAGATGAAGTCGGGGTTGTAGTGTGTTTTGGGACTGAGATCTTCAGAGAGGCCATCCCAGCTGGTGGTGATCAGCCTCTTAACCCTCTTGAGCTACAGTCACCTAGACACCTTTTCTGTGATGTTCACAGCAGGCCTTCCACTCGTACCTCCTTTATTTCCCAGCTCTAGATACTTTTTGTATGCTTGTGGGCCTCTTCTATCTGATATTAACAACTTGCCTGGAAGAGTTGAAATATACAAAAGGAAAAATATGCTGAGGTCTTTACATTTTCTGAGAGTCATTCTATGCGTTTTCAGACATGACCTCCAGAAAAATTGGGCCCGAACTTAACTCTGACTTTGCCTTTCACGGAGTTCAGTACATCAGACTTGCTGTCCCATCCCATTACTGTAGAAGCTTAAGTGACACAATCTTAATGTCAATGCCAATGTGTTATTCTGTTCACCAAGCACATCATTCTGAGGCGATAAAGTAACAAATTGTGTACATTTGTGCAACATGGCTGCTTCTTTTTAGTTTAACTCAAACCTATTTGTTCCCAAAAACCCTGGAGGCCTCTGTTCAGTTAGCACCAATGCACCACTAATATATAGTGACATTTTAGATGGAAACTTGCAACATGTTCCCCAAACTTTTTTAGTTGAGTTCTTACACATGCAGCTTAGATTCTTTAAATCTTGTTGAGGCTGAGCTTCAGTGGTGCTTTGGGGGAGGGGTTGGGTTAACAGCTAAAAGTCTTCAACTGGAATTAGATACACAGGAATTATGAATGCTGCTTGTACGAGAATCTTCAAGGCTCTGATGCAATGGAAGATCAACTGCTCATGTAATGCAGTAATCCCCCGACGGGTTCAAGGAGACACTCTGTTTCTGTCATTTCAAACCTCACAACTTCTGCCGGTTTTTGCTCTATAAAAATCATACATGTACTGAGCTGAGTAATATTTAGCATCTGTGGAAATTAGACGATTAACCTGCGCTTTAAGGCTTATGTATCTAACTTCAGCAATTTCCAGGCTTTAAGATGTGAGGTTTTCATCATTTATAATCTGTGGGTTTCACTTTACTGCAACAATATCTACAGGACTAATCTTAGCAGCAGGTCCGGAGCAGGACTCAAAGATAACTGGACTCTCATTAGCGCAGAATTACTGTCGGACTTAATTTAACAGATACTTAACAACTTCAGCGGTTTATTGCAAATCATGTTAAATCCACAGATAAATCTCAGCATTATGGATAATCTGCTCCCCACAGCAATTAAGTACAGGATAGAACTGGACACACTGTGTAAATAAGCTGCAACGCTGCCGTCATTCTGGGCAGGGAAGGCCTGAGAGTCTGACAGCATGTTTTTCCCTAGTTGCAACATGAGAGTGTGAACGTGTGATGTGCACAGAACCAAAGATGGATTACAGGTTTGCAAAAAATGAGCTTTCTCTCCTGTGGAGCAGTAAATGAAAAAAAAGATGTATATACAAATGAATGCAGACACAATCTCAGTGACTGGACTAAATAAATCTGCCAACAGATGCAGGAGAGAAAGCATTGACACTTTTGAGTGGTTTATATATATATATATTTGTTTCTGTGTGATTATAAATGCATTAATCAACAGCTAAAACATCTCCTGCTTGAAGCTCTACATGGAAGTTGGTGTAGAATCACATTTTCATTAACCATGCAGTCAAACACGGTGGTAATGTTATAAAATGTGTCTTTAATGGAGAAATGTACAATCCAAAATAATGGTTTCAGTGTGTTATAAACAGTTAATAAATGAAAGCTTGCACATGATAGGAGGGGGGTTTTAAGGCAGAAGGAGGCAGAAACTAAAGGCTGCTTTTGGACCTTTGATTCTTTGTTTATGGGAATATAAATCAGATAAAGAAATGAATTCGATATGAATTGGGCGTGTGAAGGTCACACACACACACAGAAGGGTTTGGCCACTCACCCGACGATTCTCCTGAAACAAGCTATGTTCTAAATAACCCTGTATTTCCGGTAGTTGTGTGCATTACTGGCGCTTATCTCACTCTTCCATGATTATATGACTGCTTCCCATAAACTGTCTAATGAACTATTGAACGAGCAATAAGAAACAATGAAACCCTTAAACTGAGTGAGGGTGAGTCTTCAGAACATGGAAGATGAAAAGATGAAAAAAAAAACCCCCGGGGCTGATGCCACGGAGTTTGAACAGTATCTAACAGACGTGACAAAGTCGTGGCGAAAATGTGAGAGCCGAACGCAGTGAAATGAAGCTGCAACACATCAAAGCTCGTCATACAAGTCTCTTCTTGTGGCAGCATCTACAGCTTCATGAATAGGCCTTCACGCCCCCGTCTCCCTGTTTCTTTCACTTTCTGTCACTCTTGCATGCTCTCATCTCTCTCTCTCACACACACGCACAAAAACACTTCCTTGTCCTTAGTTTCGACGTTGACTTGCCTTCCCACTAATCATTAACGTTCTGCACAAAGGGAGAAGTCTGAAGGAGAAAATACACAGAACAGCACTGTTGTTGAGGAGAGAGGAGGAGAGTGGGAGCACCAGAGAAGAGCTGGAGAGAGGCATCGATTCCCCCGAGGTCAGTTCCACTCAAGTATAACAGAGTTTTAAGACTCAACACACATTAATCAGCCTGTTCAGACCAGTGTTTCAACCTGTTCATGATCACTTCTGATGGGATTGTTCTCCCTGGTGCAGTGAAATGCCAACGAGGTGACAATGGAGTTCACAGCACTACACATACTTTGGCTGTTGCCAGTATTCACTTTGACAACTCAAGGTATGTGACACCATTTCAAACTATTTCAAACTGAATGGGGGTGTAAGATAAGAATAATAGGGTGGAATATTTTTATAGATGTAACAGTGTCATTACTAATATGTCTGACATAAATCAAAATGAATGCAGAACTAAAAGCTCTTAATTTAATAGATTTAAACAGTTATTTGTCGGCCTTTAGTGCCCATTTTTTCAAGTGTATTTAGTTTGACTTCTTTGTCGCATTGTTTTGTTAATCAAAGTTTTCTTTTTATATATATCTTTAAAAACAAGGAATAATGATGAGAAAGATCAAATATGAAAACAATAATCTTTTAAACACTCAATAAAATGATTTAAAGCTATTATTACCACTTCTTTTAGTGTCTCACATATAAAAAATGTTATGAGCATATTAAATCCCTGCAAGATAACAAAGGCCAAAGTCCATGGTGAAAGTAGTCCTTATGTTTACAGCAGATAAATGACAGTGAGAACAAACAGAGACAATGGTAATTTTTATATTCAAATAATATCATAAATAAATTCAAGGTACGCAACTTTTTGTTAAACAACAAGGGTCATATTTTACGCAAGATTTTTGTTTTTGTATTGAATTGATATTTGTCTCTTTCTCTACAGAGCTGGTGGGACTAAGTGTGAGTCCCCAGGTTACTACAGACTGTGACCAACAGGTTACTCTAGAGTGCAAAGTGTCCCCGTCTCCTGCTGGACTGTCAATCAAATATATGGAGTGGTCCCACAGCAAGACATCCTTATGTTCCGTGAACAGTGAAGGAAACGTTTTATACAACAGTAGCACAGAAAGGGACTTCTACTGCGAGTTTGAAGAAGGACAGCTGTCCCTCATCTTTTACAAAGTGCAGCCACAGCCAGAGAGCGGGAACCTGCAGCGCTACAGGTGCAAACTTCACTCCAACAAGGGAGCTCTGCACAAATACACAACTGTGGAGCTAGAGGGTGAGAGTCCACATTTATTCTTATTTAATCACACAGTGTTGTATCTTAACAACATCTATAAAACAGCTGGAGTCAATGTATAATAAGACTGGTTTCCTCAATTGCTGTGGAATTATTCAGTTTCTTTGAAGGTGCCCTGTGGAGTTTACTTTAAACAAAAATTAGGTTTACAACAAGTGTTTCTTAAATCACGGAGTGCCTCTAAGTAAAATGTAATAAAAATAGCTCAGTAGTGTCGCTCTGATAGTAAAAAAAATCCCATTATATTCCAGAATAGAGATTTATATTATCAGCCATAATATTTTAGCCATCCAAGGCAGACTCGCCTCATGCTACGTGATTGTGTGACGGTGTTATGTGCTCCTGTAGAAGCCAGAAGTCTGTATGAGTTCAACTGTGTTTTCAGAAAAACACATTTCATTTGGGATGTCAATAATTACGGCACTACCCACGATCCTCAGGTGTAGCGGCAATGCCTCTGATTGGTTGAGCTTGGTGTTACCATGGAAATGTTTAGCACATCCATGAAAATCATGTTGGCTACAATGGGATCATTCAGCATTGCTACAGGTTATGACACCAAATGAAACACTATACAAGACACAAACTACATTTATTGCAACACAATATTAACAACAATTTTAAATTCAACATGAACTGTGCTGGAAGTCGTTGGAAAGGATAATTTGTGATGGACTATGGGATGCATAGTTCCTTCCCTGTTAAAACATTTATATACACTTGTACCCTGGCCTTTTTTCTGTTTTCCAATATTTCTTTGCCCCGAATTAAAGTGTAAATGTTCACAATACATCCTAAAGCTGGTCAGTCTCTTGCCAGACTTAAAACTCGTTTTAAAAGGATGTTCTGAAACATGAATTGAGAAAAATATTGGGAAATGTTCTTCCAGAACAAGAGCTGTTCTAAAGTTGTATTAAAAATAATCAATCAGAAGACAAATTTCTCTTTGCATTTAAAGCTTGGCTCATGTAAAAAGATACCTATTTTCATAAAGCAAAATGTGCCTAAATATGTAAAGTAAAATCTGCCACATTTTGTATTAGATTAATATTACTGATGCACTGTAGCTGAGAACCATTTGTCACCACTCTCTATAAGTACAGAAGTGTAAGGTGTATATAATATATAATTTACATAGTATGTTAATGACATTAGTTTTGTATTTAGCTAGTTATATCATCAGAAAGACAACTTCTTCAACTGCACACACATTCATTATTTATAACTGAACACTAATGGCTTATTAGAAAAATGACACAAGATGAGCATTAAGGAAAATTAATTTGTCATGGCTAATGTATAAAGCATCAATACAATTTATTGTCCATTGATGAAGCCATTTGTTACAACTAGCAAATCATTATAAATGGCTAGATTTACTTATTAAAATGTAGTTTAATGTAACAGCTGATTGAGTAGGTATGAACTTTAAATAAGGTTGGCGAGTGTAATGTATTTAAGCCTGCTTCATATTTTAAACAAAGCTCATCGTGCACTCAGTGTGTAAAATCTTAAAATATAAATTAACCATAATGGTCTAATAATGGAAGTAGAGTGAACAGCAGAATATTTATCTGAAATAAAGTGCAGACTAAGTGTAAAGCAGTAAAAGATGGATGTACAGTTAAGCACAGTAAAGGAATGAATGCACTTTCCATTACTGCTCCCCTGGGATTTGTTAAGGTTTGATAAATCTGTGCGATGTGGTGTAATTAATGGTTTCCCATGCCTAAATAAAAATATCAAGTTTCCCTAACCTTCTGTATATCAAATGCATTTTAAAAACTCTTCTCTGGTTCTCCCCTCAGATTGTGCTCGGATGGTGCAGGGAGCTGTAACAAGCGACAGCCCCTCTTGCACCTTCGACAGCGTCCACCCAGACGGAGACGTGCACTGGTTTCAGGGCTCCCACAATCTCTCAGCCGGCTCCATAAAGCAGAACACGACTAAACGTGTAGAGAAAGGGGGTTGGCTGACTATCCACAGTGACCTGGAGAGGAATGGTTCAGATGAGCCCTACAACTGCTCCTTGATGAGCAGCAAATCTGGGAGATACATGGCCAGTGCTTTAATAGAACAGAAGAGCACCCGAATCCTGAGGATGGATACCACAAGAGCACATTCACTATCACCCCTCAATGGAGTCGGATCACTGGGACAAGTGAGGATACCTCTGTGGATTTCACTCTTACTCGCTGTAGCTCTGAAATAACGGAACTAAATCCATATCATGGACGGTGATGAAATATCAGGGTGAGGTGGTGATTAAGATTTGTTAAAGCAACACTATGTAACATTTACTGAGAAACAGCGCCACCTGTGGTGATAAATTCGGTTGGCTTCCATTTCCAAACAGTTAAGTGCTTACAGTCCAAAGATATAAAGATTGGAGTTAGTTAGAGACTCTAAACTGTCTGATTGGTTGTTTGTCTCTGTATGTTGGCCCTGTGATAGGCTGGCGACCTGTTCAGGGCAGACCCCGCCTCTCAACCAATGTCTTCTGAGATTGGCTGCAGCTCCCTCCGCCACCCTCAATAAGATAAGCGGTATAGATAATTGATTTATCGATATCTTAAAAGTTTCCTCACAAACTATAAACAGAGACAAACACAGTTTTTTCATTAATTTCAAGTCTTTTAAACGTATCTACAGTCACGTATTACTTCTGAACTTCCTGGTCCTTATACGGACTATTTAGATTGCCACCATCAGTCAGTTACTTCTCCCAGGAAAATCAAGTAACGCAAGTTAGACAGAGCAAGAATTAACATTCAAGGTGAGGAGCGGGAACAAGGTTTGAACCATTGTCTCTATTCAATATCAGTGAACCATCAAACTAATTTTGAAGCTTCTGTTTTTAGGTTAAAAGTTCCATGGTGTTGCTTTAAAGACAACAAGTAACAATGAGGTACTTTTTCTTTCAATACCCTTGGCGAAGCAGTAACGTGAGTCATCTCACAAGGTCCAAAGGTGAATTATTCTTCCAGTAAACTCTTGGCTGAAGTGACCGTGGAGATTAGTGTTGAGAGGCGATAACAAGGGAGCTGATAATACTTACACTGTATAAAACACACACACACAAACAAACACACACACACACACACACATTGATCTGCAAACAGGAGGAGGTATTTTTGGCTACTCTTTCAGTTTAGTCCAGCGCTATTAATCATCTTGCCACAGGTTTTACAGGAGGTATACTTATTTCTGAAAGGCTGACATGAACACGTCAGACGACAGGCGTGTCCACAGACGTCTGTGTGTGACTATGAAAAATCAAATCTGTCAAACAGAATGCAGACGTCAAAAGTTGGGCTCTGCTGTAAATTCCCTTTAACACCACTACACAATTGTGTGTGAAATATCAAACAGCTGAACTCTAAGGTTCGTGGGTGGATGCTGCCCCCTGGTGAACATAGTTGTGATCAGTGATCTGTGGCTGCTGCTGTACAACTAAATGGAATGAAGTGAAGAAATGACACTAAAAATACGTAGTAGTAGTTCCGATAAAACCTGTTTTTATGTGATGTGAAATCTGATCAGCAGCCAGTACACTGGTTACAGCAGAAATGGTTAAGAGGACAAACACATGTCATGTCTCCCGTGTCCTCTGTCTCTCACTGCCTTGCAGTGGTGTAGCTTGAAGCTGTAGAGGACAAACTTACAACAGAGACTAAAACTCTGCCAGTTTAACGGCTCAGTGGTCCCTCTTCAGACGGGACGACTGGGAGCTTTTTCAAGTCAGAACAACTCTCAGCTAATGGTGCCACTAAATGGCTCCTACACAGAGGCAGGTGGAGCTTTTAGCAAGACATGGCTGAGACCGAAAGCCCACTGGGTAAATCAACACGAGGTCACCTTGACTGCAGTGCACACAGATGCATCCAGGCATGGGCCTAACACACACACACACACACACACACACACACACAGACACACATACACACAAAAAAACTCTATTATGTAATATCTTGTGAGATTTTAATATAATCAAAGCAATTTTGATAAATGGTCACACAAAGCAATGCTTCACACACTGAGTGATCGACAGAATTATTTTAAATGGCTGTATATATATATTTTTTTTAAATTATCTTATCAATGTAGCCTCAAAAGAATCTCTTTGCTTTATAGGCAGCTGTTTGTTTATCTCCTACATTTTGACATGTTAAGATAGTTTGATCTTTTATTTCATTAAAGCATGATAGTTTTTGTGGCTTTACTTAATATTACTAATCTTTGTAAGGTTCAACAGTTTTTTATTTGAGATTTAATTTGATCTGAAAGGGATGTTTACAAAAGAAATGCTTTGCCATAATTGCTGGAAGTTTAAAGACTTTAAAGAGGAATAAATAACTTGTGTCAATAAAATTATTTTTAGGTATATTGTGGTTTTCTCTCTTAAATCATTATGTGATGAGGCTTCCACTGTGGATTGGACCGCGACTGATGTCAATTTAGATAACAGCTTCTGACAAATGAATAAATGTTAATTACAGTGTATTAAGTGAGTACTAAAACTTCCACATTTAAAATTTCAAAATAAAAGACAAAAATTGGAGTAATGTTTGTGCAATATTCCCTAATTTCTATAATGTCTGAGTCAAAAAAGCAAAGAGCTTCATCAACAACATTATCGAAAGATTCATCTTAGAAGGAAAAGTAAAATGCGAAATCACAGACCAAATGTGGATCTGGGATGGGTTTAAGCTTTTTAGATTGGGCAGAAACAGAAATGTATTGATTTATCCAAATCCAAAATGATTAATCCATATAGACTTGCTTGAAGATTGATGCAACATGTAATTTAAGAGATTTTAACTTTTACTGAAAAGTTAAAAAAAAACTGCACTTATGTTGAGCTCGATTTCAAAGAACAGTTCAGTTGAGTTCAGTTTGGTAGCCATTGTTTAGATTTTGACATTTTTTCCCCAATTTAAAGATAATTGAAGCTGTTTTTCTGAGGACTTGATCCATGTCGGATTCCCATTTAAGACACAATGGAGAGCAAGTGTCATAAATTCTCAAAAGCAATTTGGAATATTCAGATCTGCAACTCCATGACAACAGCTCAACCTTCGTCTGCTGATAGATCATATATGATCACAAGCTACATGAAGGGATGAGACTGGTCAGCTTCCTCATTGTGCCGCTACAGACCTGTAGCATCCACCTCCAACCACAAGAGGGACCAAGTTCCACACTTAACACTCTCAGAAAAAGTGATTCCTGACTTTCTTGTTACAGTTGCAGGGTTCAAACAGGCCAAAGCATTCAGGCCTGAAAAGAAAAGCAAAAATCACATTGTTATTTATACGTTTGTCTTTGTCATGTTAAGACTTTAAATTGTGTTGTTAGTTTCAGAGGAAATATAGTTGTTAGCTGATCAAAACAGACCAGCAGGATTCTCTCCGTTTCCTCAGGAGACTTGTTTCTGTAAGTGGTCCTGCTGCTCTGTTACATCATCTCTCCATGTTTGAAGTTTGCTTCTCATACAATCTGGCCAAAGTACACTGTTGGGGGGGTCTCGCTCTATTCACTGTTTACCTGTGTGTGTGTGTCTGTGTGTGTTTGTGTGTGTGTGTGTGTTTGTGTGTGTGTGTGTGTATAGCGGCCTTGGGTCAAGTTCCCATGGTAACTGAGAGGTGTCTTACTGTGGCACCCCTGGCTTCATCTGTGTGTGCGCGTGTGTGTGTGTGTGTGCGTGTGTGTCTGGCCAATTATTCCAGAGGGCTGTTATCTCCTCTTTACATTGTCACCCTAACAGTCTCGTGGTCAATGGTCAGGTGAGCAGCCCCATCTGGTTATATCATACACAAGAGCGAGAGGTTGTGGGGTGAGCGGGTGAGGGGGCAAAGGGGTGTACGGATCAACAGAGGCAAGATAACAAACTGACTGACCGACAAACAGAGATACGGGACGGATGGATGGGTTAGAGAGGGACAGAGAGGACAGGGGGGATGGAGGGATGAATGGAGGAGATAAAAGCCAGATTCTGTCAACAAACCGCAGAGATTTATGTAAAGCACTGAGAGGCTGTTACCTAATGTTACGGTAAATGGAAGTAGGCTCGGGATTAATTGTCCCATGCTAAAGCTTGTGTGCACAGTGATCAGTGTTGTTGGTGACAGATGTTGCACAAGGTCCGACAAGGTTTTTAATTTTGTTTAATTCTCTAATCAAATAACATTATTCAAATATACATTTTAATTTAATACAAATATATATGTTACGAGATCAAATTCTCTTTGAGAATCTCAAGTAAGCACTTATATTCCTGGATGGATCATGTTTGTTCTACCTGCGTTTTTACTGTCTAAAGGATCGTGATGTATGAATATGTATCTCCATGAATTACAATATGAAAAGGATGTGATCCCGAGGAAGGGGGTCACTCACAGGCATCTTTTCTCTAGCTCCCTTCAGGTTCACAGAACTATGCATCCTTTCGGCCACACATCGTTAGGGGTGGGTAGAGACCGGATCCAGAGCGAAAAGAATCTGAATATTGGACGCGTTCATCAGGTTGCCAGGGGACACAACTTACAATGAAGGGCAATGTTACTGCTGGATGAGTAAATAAGGCCATTTTTAATTGATGCATCAACATGTGGGCAAAACTTTAATAGTGACATTGAGTAGGAACTTATTTATTCTTTATGTACATTTTAACTCTTTAGCAATGTATCATACTTTAAACAGCCTGGAACTAAATGTACAGCAATAAATAGAATATATACATGAAATGTGCAGCAGAGTAAATATAGCATTCAAGTAAAAAGTACATTTTTAGGAGAGAGTTATTCTCAGTTGATGGCAGCAGGCTTTCCTAAACCGACTTCAATAAACTGCTCCAGCTTACATAGTACGTGTTAGTAGGTCACAGTAGCACCTACAGCAACGGTAGCTCAAACACTAAATGTTCTATATGTTTGTGTATATTTGGTAAACATGTCTCCTGCGACACCCGCAGGCGGCTTAATTAAACACTTCATCCCTCCCACATGCCATGAACACCATCCAACAGATCAGAGAGCAGCACTGACTCAAGCACTTCCAAGGTTGTCAGAGGACAAACTAATCCATTTTGATCCAGACTCCTGAAAGGCTGTTTTATATAACAAGATATCTAGAGAGCAATACATGAAGAATCCACCGGGAACATGGAGCTGTGGCCCAGCTGAGTTCAAACACTGAGAGGACGCAGTGTCGTGAAATGTAAGAAGCTACAGCAGGAGAAGGCGTTTGAAAACGGATGAATAAAAAAATATCAACGTAACATCAAGCTGTGTGAAAATCCTTGTTGTTGTACGTGTGTGAAAGATGGAGCTACTCCTCAGAAGACACCAAAAAGAGACGTCAATTCTTGAAGACACAGTGTTTAAGTCTTTCTCCCAGGTGTGACAGCTTAGATGAAAAATGCGTTGTCACGTTTCCCACTTTTCCGACAGTCAGTATCTTTACTCCAGCGTAGATACAACACATGTCAGTGCACCATATGGCACCCCAGTCATTTCACACCTAAGGTAGAGGTAGCTCTACAGTGTGACAGTGAAAACCTGCAAATGACTGAAAGCTCAAATAAAAGGGTCTGCTGTTCAGACCGATTCCATGATGCTACAGGTAAGTGACTGCTGAGGTCTGTGTGTTTATGTAACCTTGAGGCTTTGTTCTCACGAGAGCATTTCACACATTCATACAGAACACAGACAGCAGCCAGGCGATGTATGTTATGTTACCTCCGTTGTCCTGGGAGACGACACAGTATAATCCTCACATGCCAAATCAAAGTCTCATTAACATAAAGCTTTTACATGAAATCCAGGTTTAGTTGTATGAAACTGAATACTTCAGACATCTAGAATAAATATTGTTACATAGCAGAAGTAGCTTGAAGTGCATATCTTAGGCTGTGTGTGGCTCCTGGGGTGGAGATCTGATTGCTAACTATTGGGAAAGTATGTAGCTCGATACCTGGCTCCTGCAGATCCAATATTAACAGCTGTATGAAAAAATAGGTGCTGAAATTAAATGCTAGAGTGTATGACTGCTGTTTACCATATGTTCACAAGATTTAATACATTCAAGTTATAGGCTATAACTCTAAAATTAGAAATTAGCCCAAGGGCATTATTGATCATTGTGGTGAAATGTAATTCCAATTAGAAGACAGGCTTTAATGTATATGGTGGCGGAGGGGCAAAGTTGCAAGCAGTTTACGCTGATATACCTGCAGAGAGAGAAACGAATGTAAGTTGTTTTTAAAGACACATTTGATGCATTTTCTGAACATTAGAGCGTGTGAATATTTTCAGGCAATAACCCAAATTAATATGTTGGATATATGTCTTCTTTAATTTCAGCCTCAGCTAAGATAATGATTGGATGATATAATCTGACGAAATCATTGGATAACAGTGGAGAGGTGGAGGAGCAGAGTGATGAGGACAGAAAGCTGACAGTGTTCCTGCTTGAATTTGTGTACATGAGTCGTATGTCACGTATGAATCAAATGGGGACATCGATGTCACTGATGGTTCCCTACATACTGTTCTGGGTTCTCTCTGGTTCATGCGGTGCACTCTCCTTTAGTGTGGAAACAAATTCCCAACACATTTATACCCACGACGAATTATGTTTTTGCTTCCTCTGATGAAACAGACAAACCTTCAATGTGCGAAACAGTAAAACCGAAGATCTATGCATTAATAATTATACGATTAATCAATCTGAATTATACGACTTAATGGCTTTCGCTTTCAAAATCTGCGACAAGTTCATATTACATTTTGTCATAATGCTACACACTTGGCCACAAATCCCCATTTTCATATCCAACACAGTGGATCAAATAAGCCTGAGGCACAAAAACCATTGAGTTAGATACAAGGAAAACACTTTTTTAAAAATTATAATTAAAACAAGTGAGCATATGTAATGAACCATTAGATCTCACGGGTAATATTAAACTAATGTTGTTTTTCGTAACAGTGCTAGAGTCAAAGTGAGTGTTCTGTTCAATTAAGGCCTATAGTCAGAAACACTAACCAGTGTACCTCTAATCTGAGGGTACGATTGACATTTTGTTCAGGAGGTATCGATTGTTGCTAAATATACAGCAACTGTCTCCTGAAAGAAAAGCTGGAGAATATAAGGGTAGCCATTTTCCGAGCAGGGAGTGTGAGGACTGGGGATAAGGGGTAAAGAAAATAATAAGATAAAAAAAATCCCTTTTCATTTCTGGGCTTTACCTATTGTTGCTTAAAATCTCCAGGTTCACAATATACAACTGACTCTGGAGCTGTGTATATATCCTCTGTAAAGCAAGGGAATAAAGGGTATAGAAAAAAAACAACTTCTTATTTCCAGCCTTTATCTGTTGTTTCTTAAAAGCTCCAGGTTCACAGCGTCAAATTGAGCTGTAGCAGTGAGTTCTGCTTTCATCCGTTTGCATGAGCTCAGTTATTGTCGCTCTCACTCACATCATCAAAAGAAAACCAGTCAATTTTTCAGATCAAAGCTTTGATTGTGTGTCCTGAGCTCTACCCTCACATGGAGCGGCTCGCTGTAGATCCAGGATATGAATCCTGAACAATTATTGATCCTTTCTGAGTAATACGCAATCAATACTCCGACGTCTGTTTGTGTAATTGCTTATAAATGTATGAAACCAAACTAATAAATGGCCCAGTGGTGCGAGGATGTAAAGTGTGAGAGAGCAGACGGAGTCAGACTTAAATCAGAACTGTGTATAGATCGATAAAGCCTCTACTGCCGTACGTGTTACATAACACAGCCTCTCTGGACGACTGTAATCCTCCACCAAGTGTCACATCGATGGGTCGTTTGTTATCTCTCTTCAAAAAGTAATTTCCTGGTCTATGTCCTTCATCCCACTCCCCAGGTCGGAGGAGAAAGGGAAGAATTTCTGGTAATTTGGGTTTTTCATGTCAATCTTTAGCTCTCGCCGCCTTCCCTCCATTCTCTAGCATGACTGGTGATGGTCAATGCATCAACCTGGCGGCTGATAGACGTGGTTCATTGTGCTTGGAAAATTACGCCCAGATGGTCCTCATTACTCGAACACCCCGACAGCTTTGCTTTATGTTCGGCTGCCACTGTCAGGAGGAGTTATGTAACCTGGGTGTTTTGTAACTCCTGGCAACTCCCTGACAACCAAACTGGAAAACCCCACTCTGCATCCTCACTTATCCTTGTAATTACCTGAAAGCCAGAGGAGCCTGCCCCTGGTTTTTCTGTTTAAATAGGGAGTTCGAGGTATCCATTAGATCTGAGTGCACACGCCAACTTGTGTTTTCCAAGTGCAGCAGGGGACTTTGAAGCGACAGAGGCAGCGGGAGGACAGAAAGGTGGAGATGTTTGGTGGCTGGGGCTAAAGTGGTTTCTAATCATTGGAAAAAGGCACGCCTGGTGGGTCCCCCTTTGAAGAGTAGGAAACCCTAAATGGAGCTGTCTTACTCTTCAAAGTGGATCATCCAGCTTAGATGTCAGAGGCAGTTCAAAAGCCATTTTGAAATGCTGGCATATTTTACAATATATTCAATAAAGAAATCCTTGAGACTCACTGAGATCAAACTTTGCTTTTACTTCCTATCTGCTGCTAGATGACTCCTCCTTTGTCTTCAGATGGGAAAGGTAATCACAAAAGAAGAAGAAGCAGAGAGAGTGACTTTTTCCATCTCATCTTTGTTTGCATTTTTCAATATTAGTTATTAATTATTTATAATCTTTCAAAACATAGAAGGAGTTGATTTAAGAATAATTTTCATTTCATTTCAACAATGCATCTCAGAAGTCACACTACAGAACGAGCACACACACACACAAACAGACACACACACACACACACACACACACACACACACACACACACACACACACACACACACACACACACACACACACACACACCTGGTGTTCTGGACATGTCAACATGTCAGTGGGGAGAGAGAGACGACCGTGCAGCACAGAAAACGTTCTTAGCAAGCGCTTACACAAGACAACCACGTGCAGCTCTTTTGCACAGCACGTGAGAGGATACAAAATTGATACACATTGAAGTATATGTGCAAACAAGGAAAAAAAACAACACACACACACCTTCAGTAGACATCAGGTTTCTGTTGTCACTGATTTAGCAGGAGAAACGTCAAATAAGCAAAGAGTCTGATTTCCTAATGATTTCTGATCGTTGCACACAAACAAAAGACCTCGTAGTGGTTTCATTTACCCGTAGATACGACACACAGACACAGAATGCAAATGCATCTCCATAAGCATTGATTTGTGGCAATCAGCTGTTTTATGGACAAATGTGCCGCAGCAGAACTGTGCACAACATCATCCGGACAGCAAAGTGCTCAGATGAGACCGGACGTGACTCAAAAATAAATCCACTAAATCTCCACATGTAAGTAAAAATAGGTCATTGAGCAGAATAATCACATTGAGTGGTTCAGCTTCACATCCTGTGACAGCTCGTGAGTCACAGCCTGAAGAGACACATTTATCTTCACACTGAAGCAGAAACTACGTATTTCTCTGTTTTCTTGAGATTTTTGGCCGTAGCATATATTTTTCAGCAATGTTTGGAAATGTGAGTCTGACACAGAAACGGGATCGAATGGAAAGGTTTCACACAAGTGAACAGCAGCCTCCTGTGTGAAACTCCTGCTTTTTTATTTGTCTACCCCATCCCTGCTCCGGATATGGACTCTTACATTCTATTCCATGTTATTCAACAATTCCTCCTTTCAGCCTTGTCACAGTTACGGTTGCTGCTAAAGGTCAAGAAACACAAATATGGGTCATGAATAAGAGGCTGCAAAGATTTTACATGAAGACAGTCAGTCTCAACGCATCAGTAAAATGTTGAAATTCTGCTGAAAGTTCTGGTTCAATAGAGAAAAAATCTCATTGACTGTAGCCATATAGCCATATTTAATGAATCTAGATGCAAAGTCCAGCCCCTGGTGTGTCAGTCATGTGATTTATATCCCAAACTCGACCCCTACCACCTTTTGATGACTCTGCTGTTGTTAATATTTGCTTCATTCAGTAAAAAAACAATGCAATGTTTTTGCAGAAACTGTTTAGTAAAACATGAACAGAATTTCTAGGACACAGGTTGATGTTACTCAGTGTGAAGTTAGTGAACCTGAAGAAAAACAGCATAGTGTTTCAACAGCTAAACTCACATTTTGACATTTGCAGGTACGCATCTTAAACTGAGACAGCTGAGCAGCTAACTAGTCTGATAACTAATGTCAACACATGCACTTTTTTCCCAATTAACCATTTATTGACAGCTCACTGATCAAATACTAGTCAAGAAACTGTCAATATTACCACAGAGCCAATGTTTGCTGCAGTTCAGACTCTTCAGTCAGTGTCACATCAATGAGAGACAATTACTGGGTTCTACAAATACAGTTCAAAGTAGGAACACATTTATTATTTACAGAATATAACCTTTATTGCACAGACAGGGGGTCAGGTGTTCTGTGTTTTCTGGTGCACACAAAAGAATAGGCAGATATGAAGTGTGGAATTTAACTAACCGAAAAACTGACGTACGGTTCAGTGGGCAGGTGGAAGGGAAGTCGAGAATCCAAACTCGACAACTCAACAAACAAAAGGCCAAACAGGAAGCAGAACTGAAACCCAAAGGAAGTCAAAAAGGGAATCGAACCAACCAGCTAAAAGTCAGCACGAGGGAAATGCAGGGACATTTACAGATGAACTGATAAAAGAGAGTGAGGGGCACAGACTGGAGACACTAGGGTTGCAGTGACACTCTAACTTAGGTGGGACACATTCTGGCAGGTGAGGGCAAACCAGACAAAGACAGACAGTAAAGTATGAGATAGACACACAAGGAAAAAGGCTTTGAAATAAAACCAGAACTTAAAAAGAAATCTAAAATTTAAATCCAAGAATAAATGACCAAAGTATAAACTGAAGAAGATATGAGACCAAACCGAATATCAAAATCCCACCAATGCAAAGTTTCAAACAACATGAAGTTTTCCCAATTAAATGACACAGCAATGAGACCCCTAACCTCTATGAGATGAGACAGTGCATGTAAATTTCAGATGTGATCCATGCATAAAATATGTCTTAAAGGTCAGTCTTTAAATATGTCTTTAAAAGACAGTGGGAGAGCTGGGTGTTTGTCAGCTTGTTTTGTTCGTCTGCCGCCCAGAGGCCATGAATCCTTTACTGTAGCTTTAAGTTAAGGTGAAAGGTGGTTACGACTGATCTCATGTCATCTCATACAGAACATGGTTGCTTGTAGTATTCGCCTTCTACGATATTGTGTTTGAACAATGAAATTAATTTAATCTTTGTTAAACAAAATGACTTCCTCTTGCTGAATTTACAACACGGCGATGTTGTACACATACCCGTCGACAAACCAATCAATGTCATTGTCACACCGCGGTGAGATCATGTCTTGTTTTGTGTTTTTTGTCACGTCATTTCCGGTTTTATTTTGAAAAGTAACTCTCCTCTCGTTTCAGGTCACTTGCCCTTCCTCATGTGTCACCGGTCTGATCGTCTCCCCTGATTCCTGATTGTGTCCACCTGTTCCCTTTTCCCCCATGTGTTCATATAGTCTGCGTCTCCCTTTGTCTTGTGCCAGTGTGTCGTCGTTAGTCGTCATTCCAGCCCGTGCCAGAGTCATAGTCGTCGTTTTTGCTTAGCCTCGTGCTTATAGATTTACCTCATTGAGTGATTATTCTTTGTAGCTTTTTTTTCAGTGTTTAGTCTTAGTTAGGTTATAGAATGAAGCTTTGATTTTCCTCCTTTTGGAGCGCTTTTGTTTCATTGCTATTTTTGTATTTTCAGTATTAAGAAAGCGTTTTCCTCTTTTTGGAGCGACTTTATTTTTGTACTTTAGTTTCCTCTGTGTGGAGGTGTGAATAAAACATTCTCCGAACACATCCGCTCTGCGTCTGAGTCCTGCCTTTCGCCCGGCCTGACAGTACACACTGGCCAGTATGGACTCAGCAGAGGAACACCCGGTGGCGGCGATCCTGCAAGCCCAGGAATCACGGATTTCTCGTCAGGAAGAGTTCCAGGCAGCCATGGCAGCAAGCCTTAACTTCCTATCGGACCAAGTGCAGCGTCTCGTCGATCTTTCCGTTCCACCGCCAGATCCACCCACCGTGCCTGTGGTCCCAGCAGCCCCCACTCCAGCTCCGGCGGTGCCCGGCTTCGGACCAGTAATGAGACTGGCATCCCCAGAACGTTTTTCAGGAGAACCGGGTCAGTGTAAACCGTTTTTGATTGACTGCTCAATCCATTATGAACACACGCCACATGCCTTTCCCACAGACAGATCTAAGATTGCCTTCATGATCTCCCACCTGACGGGGAGAGCTCGGGCATGGGCCACAGCCGAGTGGGCGCGTGATTCTCCCCTCTGCAGCTCACTGGCAGAGTTTAAGGCAGCTCTCCAGAGAACTTTTGACCCGGTCTCATCCGCCCGTGAAAAAGCCCGGGAGCTGAGTGGAGTGAAGCAAGGCAACAACACGGTATGTGACTATGCCATCCATTTTCGCACCCTGGCGGCGGAGAGCGGATGGAACTCCACCGCACTTTTTGACATTTTTTTGAAAGGATTAGCTGTTCCCATCCGAGAGCTGTTGGTTCCCCTGGATCTTCCCTCCGACCTGGATTCGCTGATCGCGCTCGCCATCACAACCGGCTACGTGAGCTTCACCCTTCGGCACGGAGCAGACCGGGGGGCACGGGGAGGTTTCCCACAGCCTCCGCCTCGGAGATCCCGTTACCACCGGGATTACGTTCACACTCCCCCACGCCCAGAGGAGAGGAGCCCATGCAACTGGGGCGCGCACGACTCTCAGGGGAGGAACGAAAGCGGCGACAGCAGGAAGGTCGCTGTTTTTACTGTGGGGAGACGGGACATCTTGTTGTTGTCTGCCCAGCCAGACGGTCTACCAGGGTGAGTAACTCCAAGACCTCACGTCCCGCTCCCCGGAGCCTCACGAACGTTAAAATAATACACCACGCTGTCACTACAGAAATTAGAGTGCTCATAGACTCTGGGGCTGACGAGAGCTTTATGGACTGGGGGTTAGCCAAGAGACTCGGGCTGAAAACTGAACTTTTAGAGAGACCCATCAAAGCCAAGGATCTTAATGAAAATGACTTGTTTACCATCACTCATGCCACAGAGCCAGTAGAACTTCACCTTCACAACCATCAGGAATCCATGACATTTTTTTTGTTTAATTCATCTAGTCATGCTTTAATTTTGGGATTTCCATGGCTGCTTCGCCACAATCCTCACATTGATTGGAGATCTGGGGAAATTATGGGCTGGGGAAAAGACTGTGAGAGCCGATGTATTGATGCCAGGGAGGTAACCATGCTTAACATTGTCTCTGCTGATTCCCCTGCAGACCCTGAATATCCCGATTTAAGCTCCGTCCCTTCATGCTATCTTCACCTTAAAGAGGTATTCAACAAGTCCA
The DNA here is from genome assembly GCF_963576545.1 of Limanda limanda. Classification (NCBI taxonomy): domain Eukaryota; kingdom Metazoa; phylum Chordata; class Actinopteri; order Pleuronectiformes; family Pleuronectidae; genus Limanda; species Limanda limanda. The sequence continues at coordinate 18,934,505 of NC_083637.1, read as the reverse complement.
AGGCGCAGTCACTCCCTCCACACCGTTCCTACGACTGCGTCATTGACCTCATTCCCGGCTCCACCATCCCCAGGGGACGCATATATTCAATCTCAGGACCAGAAAAAGAGGCCATGAGAGATTACATAGACTCGTCACTGAAGGCAGGGCTAATACGTCCTTCCTCGTCTCCAGCAGGTGCCGGTTTCTTTTTTGTGGGAAAGAAAGATGGTTCATTACGGCCATGCATAGACTACAGCCCATTAAATGACATTACAATTAAAAACCGTTACCCTCTACCCCTCATGTCATCTGTTTTTGATCAAATACAGCAGGCCAAGATTTTCACAAAGCTTGATTTACGCAATGCTTATTATTTAGTCAGAATAAAGGAGGGAGATGAATGGAAAACAGGGTTTAATACACCCAGCGGACACTACGAGTATTTGGTTATGCCCTTCGGACTCACTAACGCACCCGCGGTTTTTCAGGCCATGATCAATGACGTCCTTCGGGACTTTTTAGACCAGTTCGTTTACGTCTACATAGATGATATATTGATTTACTCCTCTGATTTGGAATCTCACCAGGCTCACGTGACCCAGGTTCTCCAAAGGCTCCTAGAGCATAAGCTTTTTGTCAAGGCTGAAAAAAGCGAATTTCACGCCGGCACCATCTCGTTCCTGGGCTTTATTGTGGCCCCTGGGAAAGTACAGATGGACCCGGCTAAGATAAGTGCTGTCGCTGATTGGCCCACACCCGATGGCCGCAAGAAGCTTCAGCAATTCCTCGGATTTGCTAACTTCTATAGGCGGTTCATCAGGGGCTTCAGCGCTATAGCTGCTCCGCTACATGCATTAACCTCTTCCAAGGTGCGTTTTCTGTGGTCTCCAGAGGCGCAGGCGGCTTTTCAGGAGCTTAAACGCCGCTTCACCACCGCTCCGATCCTCACCATGCCGGACCCGCAGCGGCAGTTTGTGGTGGAGGTAGACGCCTCCAACGAGGGGATCGGGGCCATCCTCTCTCAAAGATCGCAGCAGGACGGTAAGATGCACCCATGTGCTTATTTGTCCCGGCGGCTGTCAAAGGCGGAACGAAACTATGATGTCGGAAACAGGGAACTGCTCGCAGTCAAGGTGGCGTTAGAAGAGTGGCGTCATTGGTTAGAGGGGGCCAGCCAGCCGTTTCTAGTGTGGACGGATCACAAGAACTTGGAGTACATACGTCAAGCTAAGCGACTTAATTCTCGCCAGGCCAGGTGGGCGCTGTTTTTTAACCGCTTTTCTTTTTCCCTCTCTTACAGGCCGGGGTCCCGGAACGTCAAGCCGGATATTCTGTCTCGACTCTTTGACCTCGAGCCTGTTGCCAAGGTGCCTGAACCCCTCCTCCCACTGTCCTGTGTGGTTGGAGCTGTAACTTGGCAAATAGAAAAGGTGGTGAAGCTGGCCAACGGTGTAGCCCTGCCACCTAGTGGGTGCCCTGAAAATAAGTTGTATGTTCCGGCCGATCTGCGCTCACAGGTGATCCACTGGGCTCACACCTCGCCGCTTTTCTGTCATCCGGGAGTCAGGCGGACTATGTTCGCCATCTCCCGGAGGTTCTGGTGGCCATCTATGGAGCCGGAGGTCCGGGAGTACGTCGAGGCTTGCTCGGTCTGCGCCCGCAATAAATCCTCCACCGGATCTCGTATGGGACTGCTCCATCCACTTCCCATCCCCTCTCGGCCTTGGTCAGACATCTCCCTGGATTTCGTCACGGGGCTCCCAACCTCTCAAGGTAACACCACGGTCCTGACCGTGGTGGACCGTTTTTCCAAGATGGTTAGATTTATTGCCTTACCTAAACTCCCATCAGCCAGTGAAACAGCAGAAATCATGCTCAACCACATATTTAAAATCCATGGTTTTCCAAGAGACATTGTTTCCGACCGAGGGCCCCAGTTTGCCTCCAGATTCTGGAAGGAGTTCTGTAAGCTCATCGGAGCCAAAGTAAGCCTGACGTCGGGATACCATCCGGAGGCTAACGGCCAGACCGAGCGGCTCAACCAGCAGCTGGAGACCGGCCTCCGGTGTCTTGTGTCACAGAACCCCGCTACATGGAGCAAACACCTGGTCTGGGTGGAGTATGCACACAACACACTCCCCACATCTGCCACAGGATTCACCCCTTTTAAATGTGTGTTTGGCTACGAGCCCCCTCTCTTCGCAGACAATGAGCCGGAGGTTTCAGTTCCCTCTGCCCATGCCTTATTCCGCCGCTGCCGCCGCATCTGGGCAGCCGCAAGGCAGGTGCTCATCAGACAAGGAGATCGGATGAAAAGAGCGGCCGACCGCAGAAGGAGACCGGCGCCGGACTACCAGCCCGGCCAGAGAGTGTGGCTCTCTGCCAAAGACCTGAACCTCAAAGTGCCATCGAAGAAGCTAGCACCTCGGTTTGTGGGCCCTTTCCCCATCTCACAAATCATCAGTCCTGCTGCTGTACGCCTTCGCCTGCCCCGATCCCTGCGCGTCCACCCCACCTTCCACGTCAGCCAGGTCAAGCCCGTGAAAGACAGCCCCCTCGTTCCAGCAGTCAAACCCCCTCCGCCTCCTGAAATGGTGGACGGTGGTCCGGTCTATAAAGTCAAGCAGCTGCTGGCTGTACGGAGCCGGGGCCGGGGAAAGCAGTTTTTGGTAGACTGGGAGGGTTATGGTCCTGAAGAGAGACTGTGGGTTCCATCCCGACACATAGTGGACCAAACCCTCATTGAGGACTTCTACCGCGATCACCCGGAGCAACCTGGACCGTCAGGATGTCGGTCCTAGAGGGGGGGGCTCTGTCACACCGCGGTGAGATCATGTCTTGTTTTGTGTTTTTTGTCACGTCATTTCCGGTTTTATTTTGAAAAGTAACTCTCCTCTCGTTTCAGGTCACTTGCCCTTCCTCATGTGTCACCGGTCTGATCGTCTCCACTGATTCCTGATTGTGTCCACCTGTTCCCTTTTCCCCCATGTGTTCATATAGTCTGCGTCTCCCTTTGTCTTGTGCCAGTGTGTCGTCGTTAGTCGTCATTCCAGCCCGTGCCAGAGTCATAGTCGTCGTTTTTGCTTAGCCTCGTGCTTATAGATTTACCTCATTGAGTGATTATTCTTTGTAGCTTTTTTTTCAGTGTTTAGTCTTAGTTAGGTTATAGAATGAAGCTTTGATTTTCCTCCTTTTGGAGCGCTTTTGTTTCATTGCTATTTTTGTATTTTCAGTATTAAGAAAGCGTTTTCCTCTTTTTGGAGCGACTTTATTTTTGTACTTTAGTTTCCTCTGTGTGGAGGTGTGAATAAAACATTCTCCGAACACATCCGCTCTGCGTCTGAGTCCTGCCTTTCGCCCGGCCTGACAGTCATGTTTTAGTAGACACAACCCGTATGGTAGTGAGACTAAATTCTTCAGTGCACTCCCTATATTACAACGAGAAACCAAAACTAACTGGATCACATGTTTTCAATGTAACAAAGACGTAGATGTAAAGCAACATTTCCCACTGTAACAGTAGTATAAGACCCACATATTTCCTAATTCTTCAAGTGTCAAGTAAACAAATATTATCGTTTGTGCTTTCGGTTCAGATGCAGATTCTTTGTTCTGTGAATTCTCGATTAGGTCAAGGCTAAATGTCATGGCTGCATAAACATGGCAGCAGGAAAAAAGCCCAATGTCAGGATGATCCTTCTGAACAACACAAACACAACAAACCTGAGAATAAAGCCCAGCTGGAGACTGTGTGACTGCAGACTGAAGAGGACTAAAGAGGACTGAAGAGGACTGAAGAGGACTGAAGAGGACTGAAGAGGACTGAGGAGGACTGAAGAGGACTTAAGAGGACTGAAGAGGACTAAAGAGGATAATTGCATGATCTTTCATGACACTGGATGGAGCGAGAACAGGCGTGTGAACAGTGTGTGTTGTACTTTCTCTCCCTCTGAAGGAGATAAAACACGCAGCTCAGTTGGACGCCTGTCAGAGAAAAGCCCCCTGCTTCGTTCGCTCCGACATAACTCGGAATCCATCGATGTCCCTTTCATGTCAAACTCACAAGTGCCACGACCGATACGTCGGCAACAAATTGTGGAAGCGACTTGTCACGAGTGGTAACATCACACATTGTACGCAGCGAGTTATTGTCACTGACAGGCCAGTTTTTCTATAAAGCAAAACAAGGAGCGTGGACGGTCATTGCTAACACTTTTGTACTGGTGGCAACATATAATCGCCTCAAGGGCCCCATGGGAACCAAATACTCGAGAAGACACAGAAAGCAAGAGGTTTCAGGTATATGGAGTTATTGTATCATTATGCTTATTCATCAGTGAAATCATGTTTTGTTTATAATGGTTATTCTTTATCTAGATCTCCATTAGCTGCCACTAACGCAGCAGTGACTCCTCCTGGGGTCCACACATAACAGAACATCACATTCAAAACAAGACATATCTCATGACACATATAACATCTGCAAAAAAAATACCTCAATAAAACATTTTCAAACTAGTAAAAACTAAACTTAAGAACATATACATTTCATCCCTTCATGATAGTTAATGCATTTTTTTGTTTAAAACCTGCTTTGCTTGAGCATGAATACGCCTTTAATGATTTAAGTTGTTTAACAATTGATTAACACTTGAACATTGCTGTTAATCCTACACAGACCACATGATGTTATGAGATGTACAATTTGCCAAAATTCAAGCTTCTAGTTTTGTTTGATAAATTCATGAAGAAAGCGTATGAACTCAGGAATCAGCATCCAGAGGGAAAATAATCAAAATGAGGCCGCGACAACACAGAAGCTGAACTGAGCAACTGATCAATAAGTGAAATTGCTGCAATAACCCGAGCACACTGCTGTCAGCTCTGTCTCTGGGCAGCTGGGCCGTTTTCCTTCTCTATCCCGTTTGTCAATTAAAAAGACTGGCACAGTGTTTCCATGGTGACAGAGGACTAGCACAGGTATCATCCAAAGTGGTGGAGACTGAGAGAGAGGAGAAACAAAGAAGCAGGGTAGCACTGATTGCTGCCCAGAGCTTAAATATGCAGAACAAACACATTTCTGCACACGTCATTAACACACAAATGTGACTGAAATACACACAACTCGGCTCTTATGCTTTTCCCAAAAGTCTCCAGCCAGTGATAGATCAATGTTTCTTTAAATATTTAGCTGCAGTTCACTTTTTTTCTCATTAGAAAAGCGTGTTCACTGTCAACAGCAGACAGCTTCATGGTGATGGTGTGAACATTTTGTTTTTCCTCCAGAGTATCTGTCTCCCTTTGCAGCAGCAGGTGGAGCACTCACAAATGTCAGGGCTTACAGACAGTTTCATCACACTCTAAAGACATCGCTGGGGAAACCTGCGTGATCGGATTGTCTTCTCCGTGAGCTGCAGAAAATATTAACAGGATTTGAATATACTCGCCCGGGGCTTGTTATTTACCTCAAGTCTTCTTATTAGGGGACAGCAGATTTTTGCAGTAGTGATGGAGTTTTTTCCCCTTCTCTCTTTATTGGAGAGTGTGGTCTTTTAGTTTGAGAGCAATACTTATTTCATGTTCAGATGTTGTAGTGCTCTCGCCCAAAACCCTGGGCTTGCTCTCAGATATCTTCTATTTGTGCTGAGGTTTGCTCTGCTTGTGCACAAACTGTCTGGTCGCATTCAGATATTTTCTTACACATTTCCTGTGCTCCAGCTTCTTTTCCTTTCCTCGCGATCATGCTGCTTCTGTGCACACACGAAAAATCTGCTCTTGGATTTGTCCTTTGTGCTTGGATTTTTTGGCACAAAACGTCCCTCAAAATTCCCCAAACCAATAGCATATAGAGACAGGAAAAACGCAACCAATCCACAGAGTTTAATATAAAAAGCTGTGAACTACATGTATGGTATTTGATTATAAGTAGTGTGTATGCAGATGCAGACTGTAAACACGCTGTAAAGCGTCAATTCTACATGATCATGCAAATAATTGTTCCAGCCTGTGATGAGCTGCTTGTCCAAGGATTTCCCCTTTTGTAGGAAATCAGTGGTTCCCATCTTGGAGGAGAATATGGTTAAAAGGGACATTAGCATTATAATAGGGTCGTGCCGTACTCATCTCGTGTTCTTTGCGACACACGTCTGCCCCTCTCATAATATCCCTGCTGCATGTTGATTTGAATCACTAGGTAAAGAAAACTACCTATTTCTTGACAGTTTCTTGGGATAGACCTGAATGTAATTTGTCTGCAGCCCCTGTGGGAGGCACAAATGAAAATGCTGTTCGGGTATGTTTACGCAGCAGCGAGATACTGATCTACATGCATTTGCATTCTGAGCTCAGTGGGTGAGTTTGAAAGCAGCCTCCAATTTCTGTTTCACTGTTATTTACAATGAGGCTCAGATATATTAACCCCTGTGTCTGTCGCAATGACTCCAGCTAAATCAGAAGAGTGTACCTAGAGTGAGCGTTTAGACTTATTGTTTCAGTTACTCAAAAAAAAACGTAGCTGTGTAGCAGTAAAATTGTAATGTAATGTACTTCAATAATAAATGATACGGCACCAGTGACTTCAGACCAGGTTTTTGTTGGTGAGTTGCACAATCACTCTCTGCTTCCTCAAGATAGCAACACACCAACAATGCACCTGACCACACTTCATTTTAAGTCCAACACGTGCACATAGATGTGTGTGTTTCCTATTTAAGACAGCGTGGTCTGAAACTAGCAAAGACACTCAGGCTCTAAGTATCCAGCCATTACTAGTTTATTCCGCATACTGTGCACGAAGCAGGGAAATACTGTGGCATTTTTGGAGGGTTGCAGAGAGGGCTGCAGCCAGTCACAGCTCTAATGGATAGATAGATTGATGGAGAGATGGATGGATAGATGGATGGAGAGATGGATGGATTAGACATTGAAAGATTTCGTATTAAATTCAGACATTTGATGCTTTAATAATTAATTTTAAACTTTTAGTGTAAAATCAGACCGAACTCCAAACATAGTTGCACAACAATATTTTTTAAATCATATTACTATTCTTCCATGTAAAGTAAGTTTTGGCATTGTTATAAAGTTGAATTGACAACACACATAACTAATGGTAATTTATTAATTGAGAATATTACTTTGTAATTCTCACGCATAGAATGCTCTACATGGAAGAATATTCAAGTGCATGCGAAATGATGTCTGCGTGTGAATGAGTGACAAAGCCTGAGGAAATGCCATGGAAACCGACGGCGGCTCAGCGGGGCTCATTATCTCTCCTCTAAGTGAGGAGACGGAGAAGCAGGTGGGGGGTTGGTGGGAATAATAGGTAGGAGACAAGACGAAGAGGAGCCACAGATGAGTGAATGAGAAAAGGGCTAGGGAAGAATGGGAAGAGATGTAAAAGTTAAGACTAAGAGAAGTGAGAGGGAGCAAGGGAATGTATGTAATCGATATTCCCTCGGCGTTGTTCATCTTAAGGATCCAAGAAATGATCGGACACTGTGCACTATCACCTTTTGTGGCTTTAACGGGTTTCTACCAGTAGACTACCTGTGTATAGAATCGAGGGGTTGAGCAGTGACAAGAGAAACAGCCTTATCATTTATGAGGAGAGATTTATCCATGGGGAAGCTGCTAAAGTATTGATTTAGGAAACTACAGTGTACAGTGTACTCTGGGCTGTACTTTGAACTAACATAGCCATATATTGTAATGATACTCAATCTTTTCCCACTATAAATCTGCTTTCCATTTCACCAGAGTTCTTTCAGAGATACATCCACTAGCATGGACCACGCCACAACGATGTATTGTTCAATCTTTTGATGAAAATTCAGGCTGTATTGGATATTGCGGACGGATGACTGGATGTGAGGGGCGAGGATGAAGATGGATGAAGAATGTCTCTGTTGGGCTGGTTTGGGAGGATATGCTGTGGACTGAGTGGATGGAGACTGTCAGATCCGGACCTCTGGCTTAAGAAACAACCTCAACCAGAGGGGGAGGAACGAGCCAAAGGTTTAAAGAGAAAGAACAGCTTCCTGTCTGTGTGCATATTATACAAACCAACCTTTGTCTTTGGTACCATGCTCTGAGCAAGAGTGACAATATTGTAAGAGATGTGTGTCTCGTTCCTCATGGTCAGAGTGGGATTGCAAAGAAATGTTGACGACTTTATTATATATAACATATTTATGGAAATTAAAATGTTAATAATATGATATATATGAATATTATTGTTTAAATCACTCATATATTTAATTACACAAAATAACTATATAACATGAGTATAATGTCATGTTGGATACATGTAGATAGTTAACTGTTGTCTTTAGACCCCTTTCAAATGAATGGTGGTGTCCCAGACTAAAAATGACTATTATGAGAGAAATGTGGGAATCTTTGAGTGTCAATCAAAAGTTGTGCTCTTAGATTGGACTGTGAGAGTAGTTTAGTAGAGTTTTGGACATCGAGTAACATGTGATGCGTGAAAATATTGACACAGTCACATATCGAGAGCCATAAGTGTGACAGCTGCAATGACAAAATCTGAAATGCCCTAAAAACTAGGAAACAGTATGATTTGTAACCGAAACCTCTATTAGACCCATCTTACGTGGTGTGACTTGCAATGAGCTTGAAATACGATGGTTACATAGGCTCCTTTTGATGGCAGCTAAACACCAATTTCACACATCCAAGTCTGTGTCAGGTTTTGACATTTGAGAAAAGTTATACAAAGGTGGTGACTCTGGAGGAAGCTGCGTGGAGTCTGATAAAACTGCCTCAGGGGAAGTCACTAGGGTCAGTCTGAAAACGTGTGAAAATGAATATCAGCAGGGGCTGTAGAAAGGACTGAGCTGAACCTGACCTGTAAAGTTGGTGTAATACCCCTTTAAAAGATAGGGAGGAAGTAGAAGACATGATGGATCAATTATTTCTAGCTGCCAGTATCCTAGATAATAAAATAAGATAAGATAAGATAGGACTTTAATAAAACAGAAGGATATTCGTTTGCAGCATTAGAGTATCACAATAAATAATAGAATACAGTGAATAAAACAATGGAGTATTAAGTCTAACACATAAAAGAAATAATATATATATGTAAGTATATATATATAAATATGAGTAATGCAATACCAGTGCCTCATAGAAATAACAATAGAGAATAAAATAAGTAAGTTACTTGGTACATTAAACTGGCAGTAAACAGCAGTGATAATAGGAGTTAGTAATATGGAATATTTCACATGATATTGAGGATATCGAAGAAAAAATACATACATAGTATATAAAATCCGTTAAAAATATGAGTTCCTGACAGTATAACCACATACTAAATTAGTTAGATTTCCATTATTTAGCCTGAATTAAAATTTCTCATTTCCAGATGAGATCTCTGGAAACCTACATACATTTAATTAACATTGCAGGTTTAGTTAGTTCCTATACCCTCACAAGCATGACCTCAATTCCCAACAGGAGACCCCTATTTCCATTCGACACAGGTGGAACGTCGTCCACATCCTATCAATAGTCTCTTGATTGCTTTTTTTTGCCTTTGGGGCCAATTGAGGGACTTGTAATCTGCTGTGGCTTTTTACCAAAATCTCGAGGACGCTTTTCATCACACCCTGAGTTCAAGTGACAGAGGCGAGAGAGCCTGGTGTGATTCAGCTCTGTGTGTCGACACCAACCTGTGTTTTGTTTTGTGTGGGAGCCCTCGTAGCCAACCCCCCCCCCCCCCCCCCTCTCGTCGCCCCCGTCAGCGACTGAGTACTCGCAGAGTGCGCTTGATAATTTCGGAGATGGAGCACATGAGGACAGGATGGAGCTGTCAACTGGTTAGCTCAGCTACCTTCCACCCCATCTTTGGGAAGTGTTCAGGATATTACACATTAGACATGGATCAAGCCTCAATGTGCACAAGGAGGGAGAAGACAGAGAGAAAGTGTTAACAGAGGAAGGAATGAGAGGACGAGGAGAGGGCAGAGTGAAGGAGAGAGCAGTAAACAGGATTAAGGTCGACGACTATGTTTGTGTGTGTTTATGTGTGTATTTGTGTGTGTGTGTGTGTGTGTGTGTGTGTGTGTGTGTGTGTGTGTGTGTGTGTGTGTGTGTGTGTGTCTGTGTGTGTGTGTGTGTGTGTGTGTGTGTGTGTGTGTGTGTGTGTGTGTGTGTGTGTGTGTGTGTGTGTGTGTGTGTGTGTGTGTGTGTGAGCACATATCAAGACTCCCCCCAGATATTTTCCGTCTCGTGTGCAGAAAACCTGCTGTTCGGTTAATGAGGGTTTTCAGAATATCAGTAAGAATCCACGATCTCTAAGATAAGTGAAGAGTAAAGAGGCCCTGCGTGGCAGCTTGTTGTCAGGGACAACAACAAGCTCTGCCATCAAACCTGATGAGGAGCTTAGTGAGGTAAAGCGTTTGAAACTGCACAAAGCAACTTTGGGGATTTATGTCCCATCTGATGTGATTCAATGCAACATCTTGTTATATGCGTCTCCTGCTGCATTTTAAGTGCAGCTCTGCATGCAAACACGTATGGTGGAATTTAACATTTCACTTTGATCTTCACAGGTTTCACTGCATCTAAAATCCAGAGGCTGGATAGGAGGAGTTTAGGAAACATTTTGTAATCATCTGTCTTATTCATAGATCGCTGAGATAACTGTCGCAATTGTTACCGTTTTTCTAAGAGGACAATTAATATAAATATCAAATAATTTATATCATATTACATCAGAACTATAAGATAAGATACAATATAAGAGCTCACAGATACAAATCTTAATTAAAAACAATAAACAACAATAATAGGCAACATAAACATATCAACACACAAAATTCAAGTATATTGCAGCAGAATGCTCAACCCTCATTTGTTGGATGAAGAAATTTACTTAGTTTACAAGTTAGTTGAGATGATTGTGGGACTACAGGACGTTCATTAAATATCTTTTTAATATCATAAACACAAACAGACAATACAACACAACAGCTCAGCCTGGTTTGCTCCAACAAACAGGGGAAACAGGAACATAGAGGTAGAGCCCAAAGCATCTACCCTCACCCACAAAAGGATGTGCACAAGAAATGGTAATAATGCTAAGACAAAACACTTATAACAGTAAAACGGATTTGTTTTTTTTGTGGAAGCAGGAAACAGAAAAGACTGATACAATTCCATTTCACTGCAAAAACAGAAAAGATTATATCTTGTTTTGATTTAGTCCCAAAGCAATGTCAGTCATTTGTGGAAGCGCTCAAAAGTGCGTGTCAGCACCGAGGTTCTCATTAGCATTCATCACTGAGATTAGGCTCCTTAGCCGCTGCACTTCCAAAAGGTCCCATCTGGCTCACTTTGAATCTTCTCAAATCTGTGTGCACCAGCTGCTCATGCATAAACTGATAAGGCTGGAGTCACTGGCACACTTCTCCACGGTGTGTGACATCCATCTTATCTGTCTGCTGGGTCGACACGACGGTGAGAAACTACATCTGATTAGTATGGGCTGACTCCTTTCAAAAAAAGAAAACACCCGATTTGTCCCTGTTGAATACGGTGTTATCATGAGACATTTACGCACACCTTTGCACCAGGGGCGTTGCAATAACACTACACAACTGGTTGTCTTGTAATTGCAGTCGTTGTGATTTCACACTACATGACTTAAAGGCGATGGGTGGTTAGGGAAATACACGCACTGAATCCTGGTGATCGACCTGGGCCGACCCAACCTGCTCCAGGTAACACATCCCGCTGGATGAGCGGTGAAACGATGTTCTAAAGATCAGAGAATTTCTCAGGCCACAATTTTCTGTCCGAATGGGACGAGAGCTCGAGAGGGAACTATGCCAGCCTGTTGAAGTTAATATAAGTTCCTCTGAGTTTTGATACCCTGCACAATTATTGCTTGATTTCTCTGATTTCCTTGATTACAGACATTTGCAGTGTAAAAAACAAATCAAGGGCACACCTCACCACATGTACACCACGTGTACCTTCACCACCTTCACTGTCTCATGCACATATTTGCTGAAACTGGCTGGAGATGTCATCAACTCAGACTAGACTTGACTCAGAAGGTTGGAAATCAGATCTGAGTCAAGGACGAGTTGGTGACATGGTGAGATTCTCTAATCGCGTCATTGAAGAGATCCCACATAGCAAATGGAAACTACCTACAATGGCTTTGATATGTTCAGGAGACAAAAACAAATAATGAGGACATATTCAACGCTTTAAAATTGTTTAGGTTTAGTTGAGGACAAGATCAGGTATCATACTGTATGTTTATGGGGATGGGGGGTGTTAGGGACCCCTGCTCCCTGTTGATCTGGTCTCCTAAGTGACAATCGAGTTTGGGCAGACTTTTATTGCCCGATAGTCGAGATCATCCAACATGTTTTCTGGACCTTAAACATCTATAAGAAGTATCACTGCTTGTTTTTTGTTTGGAGAAAGTTTGACTCGTGTGATAAAAGAAAAACTTGTCGGATTGTAAACTGTTTCCAGTGAAGGGAAGACAGAGTCTTAGTCAAGATTGCCACAGTCTACACGTCCCGCAATATTAGCTGTTGCCTCAAGCGGCTAATTCAATTTAGATTATTGTCAGTGAAATGTAAAACAGTTAATCATCGGATGTGATATTATTCAGTTCATTTGAAACATTACGAAAATCAAGAATATTTTTGCCGTCGTGCTCGGCCTGTGATCGTCCTCCGGCTGCATGCAGCTGTAAGACAGATGTGGAGAGAGACTTCATCTTAAACTTTAAATATCTGTGTTACACAACCACATGTGACTTGTTACCAGATGAATGCCCAGCAGGCTGTTTCCCTCTGCTGCCTCCGACAGCCTACCTGTCAGTAACACTGTGCTATGTAAAGGGACTAATACAAGCTGAAGAAAGAGAAGCCGCGCTCATATAAAGTCTGTGAACAAACAGATACACACACACACACACAGCATTGCCAGGTTTGTCCTTTGAGATGGAGAAGGAGGCAGTCAGATTTTGATGAGTTTGATGAGTGTTGACAGGACAAAGCGCCGCTCCTGTCGTCGGCCCAGTGACCCAGTTCTGCCGCTGCGTGGGAACACCTGAGCAGCTGAAGACGAGCCGGAGAGGCACCAGTTTAACCATAACAGAGCCGCTTAGCGACAGGTTTTTTTTTTCTTCCACGACAGTTTTGCACAGAAGAAAAAAACTCTGCTCCCCCAAATTTTCCCTCAAGAAATTTATATTTTAGAATCAAGGAACAACCATTCGCTTTAAGTGACTATGCAGTGTATTACAAAGTTTATTTTTACAGCCTTAAAGTGCCACGATGTTAAGATTGATTTTTGCTACAAAATCAAACAATAAATCAAATCATCAATCTCTTGATTCACCCTGGATTCACTGAAGGGCGTCACTCGGTGGAGCACATACCTCCGCCAAGGCCCAACTGTCCCCTTATGAAACTAGATTTAAATTCCCTAGGTCCAGATGTATTTGGATCTGCACCAAATTGCACACAGTCATAAATATCAGTCCCCTGATAAGAGTGTAAAAAAATAAAACAAAGAAAAAGCACCCTCACAATGTTAAAGAAAGATACAAAAAAAATCCTGGATCCACTGACTGATCTGGATCCACATCCGAATTTACTGGCTTCTTTTTAACCCATACATACCACACCCTTTCACCAAGTTTCGTGGAAATACACCAAGTTCTTTCTGCTCTTATGGTAAAATTATTGTTAGATTGTTGTAAATGTAGGATTTAAGATGGTGAAACCTCTACAAAATACACAGCACATAAAATGTAAGAGATTGTTTCCACTGCAGAGTAAAATCCACCTGGGATGTAGACGCACCAGCATCATAAAGATTTACTACATCTTCCAGTAAACAAAACCATCTCCCCTCTAACTGGAAACTGCCTTTTGATTTGTCATTGTGTAATTAGGGTCAACAGTCTGTGTAGTTAGATACATTCATTTGTTTTTATATATGTTCATAATGATATTGTTGTTTTTGTGGCTATTTTATTGTCCTCCATATATGCAGGTTATAACAAACACTCAACAGTCCATTACGACTGATGTTGCTTTCCAACAGAGGCCTTTCGATTGAATACAACTGGAGATAAAGGTGAATTACGATTTGTGGAAAGTGTTCTTCCAGAAAGGCCGACACAATATGGCATTGTGACCATTTAGAGGAATACACAGTGTACCTGGTTAGTGATTACTTCTCTCACCTCATTGCTCCACACAGCCATTAGTGTTCAGTGGATCAGTGGTTTACGGCTCTGACCGGGTCAACATATGCTCTCACTACACAGATCTGTGTTCAAACACCTGCAGACCGGCACAGACACAAGTGTGTGAACCGGAGCACAGCTTTATATTGATCACATGATGGGATGAGAGGAAGCATGAGGAGAGAAGTTGGGGAAGCTCCATCTTAATGTTGATTAAACGGACCTATACGTATTAATAATAACAATGATAATAACTATAATGATTTGGTATTATTTTCAACATATAATGAGTATCTCAGACAAGCATGCTGATGAATCTCCTTCATTGTAGAGCTTTGCTGCGTCTGGGTCACGAGCACATGGGGGGTTACAGGGCTAAATGAAGGACAGTGAGACAAACAGAGGAAAAGAAAACCCTCCGAATCGTGCAGTGAGCATGAAACACAAGCCTGCGAGCAACAAGACGATGTGCTTTTGGAGGTAGTTGTCATCTGCAGTGTTCTGACTTCCACTGAGGTGGATGAGAGGAGCTGACGTCTCACACACAAATAACAAGAGGAGCTCTTGTTAAAGTCCTGTAGTTTCAGAGTCATTCATCAACAATAACCCAGTTCCTTCTAGACTATATGATGAAATGCAGTATTACTTGTGATCAAAATAACAAAGAAAGAATATTTAAAACCAGACAATGTGATGGAAATAACTTTTTTCCAAAAGATTGAAACAGGAGAATTTTGTGAAAATATATAAATGTTTGATCATGCATGTTTCACCTTCATAACGACCATTCATATATATTAAATATCTTGTTTTCAGTTCTCTGGGGACCATGAATGTCTGTACACAACTATTAGGCAGGTTATGGGGGCATTCCAGTCTAGACCATATAGATGTATCATGTATATAAAGATGGACGACATAACTGCTCCCCAAAACTGAAGCCAAAGCTTCTTAATTGCCCACTGGATTCATGGCGGGCTGCAGTTAGGTCCTACACACTGCCTCCTCCATGTTGGTGAATGGAACATGGACCAAAGGTTGTTTCACTTTAGTTTGTTCAAGTATTCATTTTTCCTGTAACTTTGGTTTTAATTGAAACATCATGATTGACAGCTGAGACTGACTGTATCCACAGGACCTCACTTCTGTCTCCATCTCTGAGCGTTACTGAGTAAACTCTTGCTCAAAATGTCTCAAATGGTAGCGTTCATACAGAGGATATTTTAGTGTCATTTCCAGATAGTGGGAGGAAGTGAAGACGTAGCATCCATTTTTTTAGAGACAGCCTGTGGTCTAAAACAGCACAGGGTTATATACGTTGAATTAGTTTGATTATTAACTTTTTTTTCTGCATGAATAAAATGACAGCATCTCAGAAGAAAAGTCATTGCATCATATAGAAAAACGTAGATTATAATTGGCTACATCAGCTGTCGTGATTCATTACAGATTCAGTTATGAATCATTACGTGGGCTCACTGCTCTTTCATTGCTGAACTTATTATTAAACTAGACGTCTGTGCTGCAATTAGCTAAAACATAACTGACAGTATGTGGTTACACAGGATAAGCTGTGACTCATCTCATCTGTTGCACATACAATTCTACACAATGTTTCAGTCAATTTCTGTACCTTTTATTACACAGGAAAACTAGAATTTTGCTACATAGTTTTTGCTTCATCCTGCCAACAAACAAACAAGCAAATGCAGAAAGGAAACATAGGTAAAGGTTGATAGGTTAAAAAAAGTCAGGTTTTCTTTAAAGGATTTAACTTCTAAACTACCCCTAGTCGACACTTAAATCACGTGAATCATAAAATAAATAACTAGGACTCCAGCAAAGCTCTATAAGCAACAGCTGGCCGGTGCCTCTTGCAGAAGATATGTTGAATAACAGTTAATATACCAGTAATATGAATTAGAAAGACACCCATACTCATACAATCACAACATGGAGTCTATTGTTGTGTTAGACAGGCGTTTAACACAGGCAGTCACCGGGGTCATGTCGAGTGGATGTGAGTCAGCCAACAAGTGGATCAATGCTCATCCACTGCAAATCCTGCTTTGGAGTCATCGGTTGAATGAGGGTTTGAAAAGAGTGTAAACAACAAGTTCACACATTGGGAAAAAAAATAGTAGGCTACACAGAAATAGGACAAATGGTCGCACTTGGCACGAGGCGATACCGAGTTGAGTCACTGTGTGTCGGCCTTGATAAACAGCAGAACGCTATGACTAACAGGGATGGAGTGAAACACAGAGAGAGAGAAAGACTCTGATGTTGATCCGGGGAGGATTCAGACTGATGGACAGGAGATATGTGAGCAGATGAGAGTTTAGTCTAAACTGCTGTGTACAGGTGTGTGTGTGTGTGTGTGTGTGTGTGTGTGTGTGTGTGTGTGTGTGTGTGTGTGTGTGTGTGTGTGTGTGTGTGTGTGTGTGTGTGTGTGTGTGTGTGTGTGTGTGTGTGTGTGTGTGTGTGTGTGTGTGTGTGTGTGTGTGTGTGTGTGTGTGTGTGTGTGTCTGGACAATCAAACCTCCATAATAGGCTCTGACAAATGAAACTGTAATATAAGGGGAGAAAATTGAGCTTGATAAGGGCTCTGCATGACATCTGCATTCATAACTCTCTAGGTCACAGCGACAAATTGACTTATCATCCAGGCCTACGTCAGACAAGTAATGTGGGTCACTGTTAAGTGTTTGCACACGCATCTTCATTCTAATATAATCTGAAAACCAAATTAAGAGGTGGGTGGAGAGCCCTACACAGAAAATGTGTTCACAATGACTTTTCAAAAAATAATGAAGTATATTCGTATGTCTTGGACATGGTACAATATATCACAAAACTCTCTACTGTAGCTGCTCTTCAAATGATGGTTAGCATGCCCATAAATACATTTACATAGAGATGTAAAGTAGAATAACTTCTCTGTGCAGCTACACCCTGAGACAAACCAAGACTGGGGGCCCATTTCTCTATTTAAAAGATCATCTAGATTCTGTTTTGTGCGGCTCATTAGCTGAACGCCGGTGGCCAATGAGTGGCCCACGATAATGAATAAAAAACCTGTATTGAGGAGCAGCCACTGTGCTGATTAAACGATCAGTGCTACAATAGACAAAAGAGTGTGATAGGAGTCATGTAATTATGACTATTTCAAGGATCCACACAGTTTTAGGCTCAAATCTGAAAAGAGGGAAGATGGGTATCCAAGTGTAAGAGGAATAAAATGTATGGCAACAATCTGAGGCAGGTTACACAACAAATTCTGCTCAGTGGCAGTGGATCAGTATCCCCGGTAACGTGGACGATTCAAAAAGCCAAACAGGAAAAACACTGTTGACATGAAGACCTCCACACACACACATACACACAACTGTACAGCAAATAGGCAGCAGGTGGAGAAAGGCTCTCTGTGACTGGAAGAGACCAACTGACTCTGACATGTCTGAGGCATGAAACTCACAGTGAAGTCAGATTTTGTTGGTTTGATCAGAAACACTGTTGCTGCGCCTCTTGACCTTCAAGTCTTAGTCAAACAATAGTTCTTACCTCATGCATTTATTTAGCTGCTTCCCTCGGTTATGCCCTAAGTTTTAAGATCCTAAAGCTTACAGTAATGTGCTTCAAGAGTTCTTGAAATAGAGTTATAATAAAAAGTAATCATTTTAGGCTTTGCATCATTTTACAAGGGGAACATATCTGTCTTTTGTCTGTGTTAAAATGAGGAATGTGGAGCATCTTGTCCAGTTTTTATATTTATTATAGGTCAAATATCAAAATACTCACCAGCACAACATCCTCATAATTAATAGGACTATTATTCCACTGAGCTGCTCCATCCACAGTCAGACACTCAGACAGTCAGACAGTCAGACAAACAGACAAACAGTCATAATGGCCAAGAGGAAGGATTTTTTTTGTGTCCTTTTTGGGATTTCATGTCCTTTGACAAACATGTCAGCCACAATCTAATCTGAATTTGACTTGACTGTTGTCTTTCCTGTTGAACTCTGAGCCCGGAGCCAATTGTGCACACACCTGAAAAATCTGTATCCACCTAAAGGTAAAGATAAGATTGTTCTCGTCTGTCTACATCTCAGCTCCATGTGACTCTGCCTTGTCTTCCTGTATGTGTCACATAAGCCTGATGGGTGGATTTGGCACAGGCTGCCTTCCCTCCGTCAAACCACAAATGCGTGACATCCTCTCAGATTAAAAGACACATTTAATCAGCATTAAAGGAGCTGAAACTAAGTATGCACCTATATATGGGGGAAACAAAAAAATGCAGGACAGCAAATGCATATAGATATATATGCAAATGTAGGAATCTTTCAAAATGCGTCTTTCTTTTTCCATATTTTCTTTCCCAGCTTGTGGAGCCGAGCATCTTGGAAGCTGCCTCTGTGATGAACCCAACAGGATGTGGCATGACTGATCATCCAACTGTCACAGTGCTGAGCCCAATGCACACTGACAAGCCATCTGACTGCTGCTGACTCACACGTGCAGACAAGCGCCTAGACCGTCACACGGAAAGTGATAAAACACTACAATCTACTGCACTGCAGGAAATCTTCAGCCATTTCTTTTTGAGACGCAACAGGAAATTATTTAGGTCAGAGATTTTAAACCTGTAGATTTGATAGTGAAATGAATACTCCTTTGTCAGAGGTAAAAAAGTTTGGGTTAAAAAAATCTAGTCACGACATGGTGACAGTGACTCTGTGCTGATATGTTTCCTAAAACAAAACAAGCAGACACCCTCAGGATTTACCCTTGTGTGTGTGTGTGATCCAGGTATTACTCATGTTGTGTTGACTTGAATCTGTTTACACAGTCACATTGTGAAGACTTTTCTTCCTCATGGGGAAAAACAGCAAGTCCTCACAACAGAAATCATGACATTTTAAGTTGAAGAAACGTTTTTAGGTTTTCAGGTTATAGGGTTATAGGGTTAGGCAAGTAACTACGGTTACGGTTAGAATAAATCTCCGGAAATCGATGTATGTCAAAATAGTGTGTGAGTGTGTGAGTGTGTGTGTGTGTCGGTGTGTGTGTGTGTTTGACTAACAGACTGATTATAGTTAAGGAAACATTAGCCCAAACGTTTAGAAGTGAGTCACAGGGTTGAACTGGTTTCTCTTAACTTCCTGATGACTCTCCATCCACTGTGTCCACACTATGAATGAACACTGAGAGATAACGTGAGCTTCAACGTTTTGATTGCAGTCCACTATTTGAGCTATTTTTTGATTTGAACCAAGACATGCCATGTGGTTCCAAGGATAATGTGTGTGTCATATCACTGAGGTTCAGACCAGCTTCACAGGAGGCTCATGGGAATAATATGAATGTAATGATAAAGGTGAAAAAATAATTGATATATTAAATCGAGCTGCACCAAATTGCAAACCGATAAAAATCTGCTCTCTAAATATACCAGATTTTCTTTCCCTTCAAAACCCATGAATAATTTGCTGAGGAATTATTCTAGATACGCATCAAAATGGAACAAGCTCTTCCTTCGGTCATTCGCCACCCCTCCATAAAATGTCATGGAAATTGGTCAAGTAGTTTTTGTGTGATGCTACTAAAAAACAAACAAACACAGATGAAAATATAACAACAAGTTCAGAAAGGTTGTCAGAAGGAATTTAAATTGTGTATGAAGGTGGTGATATTGTTTTAATTCATCTTCTCTACTTTTCTGGGAAAATAAGCCAAAAAAATCATTACATTTTTATTTGAACTTTTTCAATTTATCAGTGAGAATATGATTAGAGGAGTACTTCATCAGAGAAGCACTATAATCCTATTTCAGCCTTGCGTGGGGTGTAAAGTGCTCAGTCAAACATTTATTCAGACGCCCCCCTTTTGATTTCTGTAATTTGCCCTGTTTAGTCTCAAAATGATTCCTTCAATAAGGAAAGTGTTTCTCATCAGTTACTCCTTAATCAGCAGTTTCCCACTCGTCTAATGAGTCGTTTTTTTAATTCACTTATTATTATATTAACACCCAGCGACCCGGATAGTGTCACTCAAAACTCATTTCAAGGGCTTTGAATCAACACTTCTCAGATTAGCAAGATTATTGAACAGAAATATAATATTTCCACCACTGTTTCCGACAATCCCTGCAGTGCTTCTCTTTTCCTACATTGATTTATCACCCGAGCACGTTTCACTGAATCAGTATTCGACCGTTGTAGCTGTAGAAAACCAAATATTACCATAATGCATATGAGTCGTACTTCCAGGCATGGCGGCTCACATACCAGAACCCCACATCCACACAATACGAGTATGAATAATTCAGGCCATTCATTTTTGAATTTTCTCATAGATTGAAAGGATGCTGTTAAAGCACTATGGATTCTAGCGTGGTTATTATACCCAAGAGATGCATGTAATACGCTCAGGCAGCTTATTGCACTGTACTGGCCGGGCAGAGGGATGTTTGTTCAATAAAACTCCCTGGTGATCTTCTGTCAGCCTCTTTAATCTTTCTGCTGAGGTGCTGATCAAGAATGGGCCAGATAATTACTCTGCGAGACTCGTGCAGGTTTGTGAGGGAGATGCACCATCAGAGTTTTTAAAACGCACCGAGAGGAACTGCTTTTGGAGCTTTTGGTTTGGGATTTCATGATACATATTTTAAACTGTTTTGGTTTTCACCTTCACCTTTAATAAGCATTTAAACACTGCTAACCATGTTTTTATCCACAAAAAACCTAATTGTCTGTCACACTTTCATTTCCTCTCGGAAAATAGCAATTCTGTCTTCACCTGCCTGAGACAACGTAAATTACAGCTCGTCCAAAGCACAGTAGCCAGACTCCTCAGCATATCTGTTAAAAGAGAGAATATGATTTGTTTTCTTTTCACTGGCTTCCAGCAGATTAAATTGATTTTAAAATGTGCTTGTTGACTTTAAAGGATGTTCTGGACTTGTCACAGTCTGCTCATCTCCTGTCTGCTGGTATTTTTCCACTCCTCTGTCTCTGCTCCACTCTACCTGTTAGCCACGCCCCCTCATCAGGCCAACTCTCCACACCTGTGACAGCCCTGGCTGCATATAAGCCTGCTCCTGTCTCTGCTTCAGTGCCAGATTGTCTTGCGTAAATGCCTGACCTCCAGCATTTCTCTCTCCGGCCTGCTACCTGTTATCTGCCTGCTACCTGCCTGCTACCTGCTCCGGCCTGCTACCTGTTATCTGCCTGCTACCTGCCTGCTACCTGCTCCGGCCTGCTACCTGCTATCTGCCTGCTATCTGCCTGCTACCTGCTTGCTACCTGCTTGCTACCTGCTCCGGCCTGCTACACAGCTCACCACTGAACCTGTCTGCATCTAGGTAATCCTCCTGCTGTGGACCTTGCCTCCACTCAGCAACACCAGACTCACTCCTTGCCAGATCTCGCTGAAGATCACTGGGAACAAAGACTTTTCACCCTGCCACTGTTAAGAACTGTTTAAGACTGCAGTGAAAAATAAAGTTCATTACCAATTAAGATCTCGTCTGCCTGTGCTGCATTTGGGTCCTCACCATACCCGTGACAGTACAATCTGGCCAGACATGGACCCAGCGCACACGCCGATGGATCGCCTGGAGAAGGTAGAGGCGATGCTCCAGCACCACGAGGCGCTGCTGCTTTCGAACTCAGCAGATGTTCAACTGGCGGTGACTAAGCAGGAGCAGGCGGTTACCTTGCTAGCCTCGCAGGTCCAACAACTCGCCGCAGCTTTTGCTCAAGCTGTCCCTCTGCCTCCAGAACCAGTCCAGCCTCTACCAGTCCCGGCTGCCTCTGCTTCCGCCTCGGAGCCTCGTGTGGGGGTTCCTGAACGCTACGCCGGGGACGCGGAGGGCTGCCGCCCGTTCCTCACAAACTGTTCCATCCTGTTTGCCCTCCAGCCCCACACCTTCGCTTCGGAAGACGCCAGGGTGGCGTTCACCGTGAATCATCTGACGGGGCGCGCTCGGCTGTGGGGAACAGCCGAGTGGGAGTGTCGCACTCCAGCGTGCTCCACTTTCCAAGCCTTCGCCGCTGAGCTCCGCAAAGTGTTCGGAGAAGCTTCCCGAGGTCCGGACGCTTCTGGAGGGCTTCTAGGTCTGAAGCAAGGGTCTCGTTCAGTGGCCGATTACTCCATCCACTTCCGCACCCAGGCTAGCTCCAGTGAGTGGAACCAGGCTGCCCAGTGCGACGCATTCCTGATGGGGCTCGCTGACTACATTAAAGACGAACTGATTTCGTACGACCTTCCCACCACTGTCGACGGCATCATCGAGCTGGCGTCCCGCATTGACCGTCGCATTCAAGCGAGACAGCGGGAGAAACATCAGGGGCTCGCAGGACGACGCCAGCCCTCCCCTTCACCAGCGGCTTCCGACGTATCGATGCTTTCTGGCTGCCGGTATTCAGGGGAGCCTGAACCCATGCAGGTGGGTCGGGCCAGTCTAACTCCAGAAGAGAGGAGGAGACGCCGCGAGGGGAGCCTCTGCCTGTATTGTGGCCAAGCGGGACACTTTATTTCCAGGTGCCCGCTAAAAGGTCGGGCTCATCAGGAAGAAAGGAGTTCCTGGTGAGTCATACATCTAGCTCCTCCTCCAGCCCACGATCCCTGTGCCAGGTCCGCCTGCTACTGCCTGAGGGATCCCAGACCCTCGCCACCCTCATTGACTCTGGCTCTGATGCCAACATTATGGACTCTAACCTAGCTCTGCAGCTGGGTGTCGGTCAGATTCCCCTGCCAGCTCCAGTTTCCACCAACGCTCTGGATGGCCGACTTCTGGGAACTGTGACCCACCTGACAGTGCCTATACGGATGTTAATTTCCGGGAACCACCATGAAACACTCCAGTTTCACATCCTGCACTCTCCTCGTCATCCTCTCCTTCTGGGGTTCCCATGGCTCCGACGTCACAATCCACACCTTGATTGGACCACAGGGGCGATCCTGGGGTGGAGTTCATCGTGTCATCAGGTCTGCCTCAAGCAAGCCGCCACACCACGACCTTCTGCCACGACCAGTTCTTCTACCGATGTGCTGGGGGTCCCGGCTGAGTATCTGGACTTCAGGGAGGTCTTCAGTAAGGCCAAGGCAACCTCCCTGCCCCCACATCGGCCCTATGACTGCGCCATCAACCTCCAGCCCGGTGCCACGCCCCCCAGAGGACGCCTGTATTCCCTGTCCGTTCCTGAGAGGGGGGCGATGGAGACATATATCAATGACGGTCTAGCGGCAGGCATCATCCGCCCTTCCTCGTCTCCGGCTGGAGCAGGTTTCTTCTTCGTGGAGAAGAAAGACAAGACACTCCGCCCCTGCATTGATTATCGTGGATTGAATGACATTACCATCAAGAACCGGTACCCCCTGCCTCTCATCTCCTCAGCTTTCGAGCTCCTAGAGGGGGCCACCATATTCACCAAGCTTGACCTGCGCAACGCCTACCACCTGGTCCGGATCCGCGAGGGGGACGAGTGGAAGACGGCGTTCAATACCCCCACTGGTCACTACGAGTACCTGGTGATGCCCTTCGGCCTCACCAACGCTCCTGCTGTCTTCCAGGCTCTGGTCAACGACGTGCTCAGGGACATGCTCAACAGGGTCGTCTTCGTGTACCTTGATGACATTCTGATCTTCTCCCGCTCCAGAGAGGAACATGTACATCACGTCCAGAAGGTCCTCCAACGTCTGCTGGAAAACTCCCTGTTCATCAAGGCCGAGAAGTGTGAGTTTCACGTCTCGTCTGTCTCCTTCCTGGGGTACGTCGTAGGGAGAGGGACCGTGGAGATGGACTCAGCCAAGGTTTCTGCCGTCACCACTTGGCCCTCCCCTGATTCCCGCAAGCAGCTGCAACGTTTCCTGGGCTTCGCCAACTTCTACCGGAAGTTCATCAGGGGCTACAGTTCGGTGGCGGCCCCCCTCACAGCTCTTACCTCCTCCAAGGTTCCGTTTCTCTGGTCCACGGCCGCCAATGACTCTTTTCTGGCCCTGAAGACACGATTCACCTCGGCCCCCATCCTCCAAATACCGGACCCTGAACGGCAGTTCGTGGTCGAGGTGGACGCTTCCGACTCGGGAGTGGGGGCTGTCTTGTCCCAGAGAGCAGCCTCCGACCAGAGGTTGCACCCCTGCGCATTCTATTCCCGACGTTTGACCCCGGCAGAGAGGAATTATGACATTGGAAACCGAGAGCTCCTCGCCGTCAAGTTGGCTTTAGAAGAGTGGCGACACTGGCTCGAGGGGACTAAACTGCCGTTTCTGGTATGGACTGACCATAAAAACCTTGAGTACCTCCAGTCCGCCAAAAGACTGAACTCCCGCCAGGCTCGATGGGCACTCTTCCTGACCCGCTTCAACTTTTCCCTCTCCTATCGACCGGGGTCCCGCAACGTCAAGCCCGATGCCCTGTCCCGTCAGTTCTCGGAAAAGGAGGGGGACAGGACCGACCCAGACACTATCCTGCCTTCTTCCCGTCTGGTGGCCACACTCACCTGGGAGATAGAGGAGAAGGTCAGGGTCGCCGCCCAAGACCAGCCCGGACCTAGTGCTTGCCCTCCCAACTGTCTGTTCGTCCCACCTGACCTCCGGTCTGAGGTTCTACAATGGGCCCACAGCACTCAACTTACCTGTCATCCAGGGATCCAACGGACCAAGGACGTGGTGCGGCGCCGGTTCTGGTGGACGTCACTGGATGAGGACATTCGGGGGTTCGTCAATGCCTGTCCCACCTGCAACCAGCACAAGCTGGCTCATCATGCCCCTGCCGGTCTTCTACATCCTCTGCCTGTGCCTCATCGTCCCTGGTCGCACATTTCTTTGGACTTTGTAACCGGTCTACCACCATCCAGCGGCAACACTACTATCCTGACGGTGGTAGATAGGTTCAGCAAGATGGCACATTTCGTGCCCCTGCCCAAACTCCCATCTGCCAAAGAGACGGCTAAACTACTCCTCCTCCACGTCGTCCGTCTCCATGGCATCCCAGTGGACGTGGTCTCTGATCGGGGTCCCCAGTTCGCCTCAGTATTCTGGAGGGAGTTCTGCTCGCTCCTGGGAGCCACCGTCAGCCTGTCCTCGGGGTACCACCCCCAGTCCAACGGCCAGACCGAACGCAAGAATCAGGAGATGGAAACGGCACTACGTTGCATGACGTCTCAAGACCCTACTTCTTGGTCCGAACAGCTCCTATGGGTAGAATACGCCCACAACACCTTGACCAGCTCCGCCACCGGTCTCTCCCCCTTTGAGTGCACCTATGGGTTCCAACCACCGCTTTTTCCGGCACTTGAGAAAGAAACATCCTGCCCCTCTGTCCAGGACTTCATCCGCCGTTGTCGCAGGACTTGGACCCGAGCCAGGGCGGCTCTACTCCGGGCCGCTGACCGCTACACCGCGGCCGCCAATCGCCACCGCTCCAAGGCCCCAGACTACCAGCCGGGTCAGAAAGTTTGGCTTTCCACCCGTGATCTTCCCCTCCGGGTGGAA
This sequence comes from Limanda limanda, assembly GCF_963576545.1. Taxonomy (NCBI): domain Eukaryota; kingdom Metazoa; phylum Chordata; class Actinopteri; order Pleuronectiformes; family Pleuronectidae; genus Limanda; species Limanda limanda. The sequence goes on along the minus strand of NC_083637.1, from coordinate 18,908,764 downwards.
TCCAAGAAACTGGCTCCTCGCTTCATCGGCCCGTTCGAGATCCAGGAGATCGTCAACCCAGTGGCAGTGAGGCTCAAACTCCCTAGATCCATGCGGGTTCATCCCACGTTTCATGTCTCCAAGGTTAAACCGGTCCAAGAGAGCGCCCTGGTTCCTGCCACACCACCTCCACCGCCTCCTCGCCTCATCGATGGAGGTCCCGCCTACACTGTCCGTCGTATCCTGCAGTCTCGCCGGCGTGGGAGGGGATTCCAGTACTTGGTGGACTGGGAGGGTTACGGCCCTGAAGAAAGGTTCTGGGTTCCTGGGAGGAACATCTTGGACCGCACCATCATCAGGGATTTCCATCGACGCAACCCCACCCAGACGTCCAGAACCAGGCCACCTCCCAGACCACATCCTCCGTCGGAGTCCCCAAACGACAGCGACGACAGTCTCCCCGGGACCAGGGTCTTGGAGATGGACGCTGGGCTCTCGGACGAGTATTAGCCCTCCTCCAGGCCCCCGCCTCCCACCCGGTTTGGTCCATTCGTCTTGGGACGTCGAGAGCCGTCCCTTGAGGGGGGGGTTCTGTCACAGTCTGCTCATCTCCTGTCTGCTGGTATTTTTCCACTCCTCTGTCTCTGCTCCACTCTACCTGTTAGCCACGCCCCCTCATCAGGCCAACTCTCCACACCTGTGACAGCCCTGGCTGCATATAAGCCTGCTCCTGTCTCTGCTTCAGTGCCAGATTGTCTTGCGTAAATGCCTGACCTCCAGCATTTCTCTCTCCGGCCTGCTACCTGTTATCTGCCTGCTACCTGCCTGCTACCTGCTCCGGCCTGCTACCTGTTATCTACCTGCTACCTGCCTGCTACCTGCTCCGGCCTGCTACCTGCTATCTGCCTGCTACCTGCCTGCTACCTGCTCCGGCCTGCTACCTGTTATCTACCTGCTACCTGCCTGCTACCTGCTCCGGCCTGCTACCTGCTATCTGCCTGCTACCTGCTCCGGCCTGCTACCTGTTATCTGCCTGCTACCTGCATGCTACCTGCTCCGGCCTGCCCTGCTATCTGCCTGCTATCTGCCTGCTACCTGCTTGCTACCTGCTTGCTACCTGCTCCGGCCTGCTACACAGCTCACCACTGAACCTGTCTGCATCTAGGTAATCCTCCTGCTGTGGACCTTGCCTCCACTCAGCAACACCAGACTCACTCCTTGGCAGATCTCGCTGAAGATCACTGGGAACAAAGACTTTTCACCCTGCCACTGTTAAGAACTGTTTAAGACTGCAGTGAAAAATAAAGTTCATTACCAATTAAGATCTCGTCTGCCTGTGCTGCATTTGGGTCCTCACCATACCCGTGACAGGACTTGCACATTTAGGATCTTTGACCAGGCTCCCATTCTGTGGACAGTCAACAAACTCTTTTAGGAGATCTGTTAGGCAGACTCCCTCTCCTCTTTTAAATCTCTCTTAGAGACACATTTGTTTGTCCTAGTTCTGATCATACCATCCATTTTATTTTATGATGTTTTATTATATCTTGATTTTACTCTTTTCTCATCTGTATCATTTTTTATGCTATATTTATTTTTTATTTTCACTTCAAATGACTATAACGATTTTAATGGTTTCTCATTGTTTGCTTTTGAACTGTTAACTCCTATTATTTGCACCTTGCGGTCCTTGTAACAGTGTTTTAAAAGGTGTAAATAACGTTTATTATTACAATTATCATCATCAGAGGTACAAACATAACTTAGATATTGAACGTGTAATTTATCAAAGTAGGGACTGTTGAGGTTCAGTGCCACAAACTATTCCGACAAAAGTACGCTGGAGAGAAAAGCAATTTCACTACTTTCAATGCTTGAACCTCTAAAACATATAACAGAGCATCTGAGGCTGAAGGAGTGTGCTCAGCCTCAGGAAACAGCCCTTATCTCTTCAAATAAGAATGACTTGGGAGGGAAAAAGGGAGAGCAATGGTCAGAGAGCACTGAGAATCACTTCAGAGGTGATATCAAGCTTCAGCGCCCTGAATCCCTAAGCAGTTAATACTCAGGACAAATGGAGCCCTATAAATAGAAAGATAGCCTCAGTGTGACCTGTAGGACACATGAGGAACGAGAATGGGAGAAGGCTTTTTTTCGCTTTGAATTATCTCCATATGTTTCAGTGTCACGTGAAGGGAAGCACAGAGGGCAAACATGTGCCACACTGAAAATGCTTCATATATGAACTAGCATAACTATTACACCAACGTGAATCCATAAATCACCATAAAGTTTGACATTGGTTGACGTTGGCTAACAAGAACTGCGAACATAATCAAATGTTAATATAATTTCAATAATTGAATAAATTGAAAGACACAGTAAAAAAAATGTAGTAATGTTAGAGATGTTAACCAGGGAAACTTTCTGTTAAAGACCAGCAACAATCCATAATTTATATATATAATAATTTATACTAAACTCATTTTAACTCTTTTACCTGAATTTTAGACTTTTTGGGGGGACTTTCCATTCACATGTAAATAAAGGAATTTCATGATCGCTAAACAACCTACAACAAAACCTCTGGAGTCCTCCTTCGCCCCAGCAGACGTACGCAGAGGACAGTACAGTCACACTGAAGGTTGATTCACATACTGGGCAACATCTATGTTTGGCATCTGTCAAATTTCCACACCATCATCTTGTGGCACCATCTTGACAGGATGACAGTGCAGAACATTATTTCCCACAGGAGTGTAGACACAGACCTTTCGGGCCGAGGGGCTAAGACACAGGCCACTTTCTATCTTTAGAGCCATAGCACACAAGGGGCTCACAGCCGACAGCACATCGCCTATCAAATAAACACACAACAAACTAATAATAATCAACTTTATCTGTTCAAAAGACAGATCTCAGGCTTGTACATACAAAGGCTAAAGCATCAGCAAAAAAAACACAGTCACAGTGGTATTTTACCAGTGAAGATGCAGATAAAATAGTTTTTGCGTAAGTGTGGTAAGGGACACACACACACACGGAAAACTGCACAGTGCAACACAGCATATAGGAACTGAACAGTTGGACTAACTTATTAAAGTTATAACCAGAAATAAACACAACCTGTAAAATAAAGATATATCTACCTAGAGGGTGTGCATTTGAATTTAAGGCCAATGAGGTGCAGCAGTGTTTCTTCTTAACACAACGCAGAGCTTAACATTTATTTTCAGTCCAACAGGCGAAGCCATCTGGTCATTATTATCGCCACAGGGGCATCATGACCTTAAATAGAAATACAACAGACTGCTGTGGGGATATGAGACATAAAAGGAACGGTCTGGATTAGGGTATTTTGGGTGTGCGAGTTCAGGTTTTTTACTCTATTATATTTTTTTTTTTCGAGTTCTCACCCTTACAAGAGATGCACTTGCAAAACAACAGACCTTTTTCACAGCTAACCTGTCACAGTAGGAAATACAGAGAATCACAAGTGTGACAGTGAGCCTGAAACGGAGGCAGCCCAAGGGAAGTGAGCCAACAAGTGTCATATTATTGTTGCCTGTAAACCTCTCCTGTCTGTTCAACTACATCAGTTGGTCATCTCCTACAGTCAAAACAATCTCGTGGAGAATCACTGTTTTACGTTCCACAGAGACAGAGACTGGAATATGGGAAGCCCACATCTAACATTCCTACAGTCATTCTCTCTGTTCTACTGCCCATCAAGTACAGCCGGCCCCTAGGGACACAGTGTGTGAGTGAATATTAAAAGTGTGCGTTGGTCAGACAGCGGGGTCGGGGGGGGAGACACAGTGTTCCCTGGGGCTTATCATAGTTCCACGCTGTTGCCTAACCTAACAAGGCAGGGAGAGTCACGGTCTGCAAGGTGTTGTCAGTCTCAGGAGAAATTTAGGAGGATCACGAGTCAGGCTCAGAATAAACTCTGGGGGGGGGGGGGAATAACTGGAAGATGGCAGGAGTCGATCCCAGACGCCTACAGGCAAAGCATCATATCTAATTGGACACCAAGGACGGCTGAAGGTGATTCACACAAGTCATGCCTTGCCATCTGAGACTGAACCGATCTATGAGCAGCTCTCGAAGTGTGATTTTTCTCTCAACACAGAACTAACCCCACAGGAAGATGATCACAGTTTGAAATCAGGCTTTTTGAATGTGCGTGACTTTCCTCTCCCTAATCGAGCATTCATACAACTAGAGGAGATTGTTGAGAGCCACTGGTGAAACTGCCCTGGGTTTGCCCCCCCCCCCCCTGTCAATGTCACTTTCTGTGGTCTAAAACCTATGCAAACAAATCTTAACCGTAAACCCAAATTAACAAACGTTAGTCCTAAAGCTTCGTACAATATGCACAGTAAATACAGTAATATAAACGGAACTAGAGGGGCGCTCACACTCATTTATCTGGATTGGCTCCAACATGTAATGAATCTTTCTTGGGTCGTACCCCACCCCCACTAACAATTTCATGGAAAATCCGTACAATCGTTTTTTCGAGAAACATAACCTCCTTGGAGAAGATCATTACAGAAATGTATGGTGTTTTCAAGAATGATAAACCACTGTGTTCATGCGACAATTATGTAAATGTTAAATATCCGTACTTTTATATATATGTAGTTATACACATTCAATATGAGAAACATCCAGTAAGTAAATAATGAATCACTTACCTGTTGTGCTACTTTACATTCCTGTCAGCATCAGGTATGTGTTGATATGAACATGTGTCAAAGCTGAAGTCATCAGGATTCATGACACATCCTTTAGTTTGATAACGGTTTGTTTATTATGATGGTCCAATAGAGGAGGTGAATCTAACATTAAAAGCACAGTGGAAGTACTGAACTCTTTATTGCAATGACAGAAAAAAACTGATAAAATGTTTTTTCTGATTCTCCATGTCTGCATGTTTCATTGCACGGTCACAAAAGAGGCATACAGACATTGGGCAGATGGGGCTTATGCTTTCAGAATATTTTCCACACTCTGTCTTCTTTTTATTCTCCTTAGATATCACAACCTCTCTCCCACTGAATTGTACCCTGTGTACTGATTTACATGCACGGCCATGATTGGCCGCCACTTCCAACAGGCTGCCCTCTGCTGATTGGCTGCAGCTGCAGGAGGGCATGGAGGCTCTCTCACCAAAACAAGCATAAAAGGCTGCTCGTGAGCTCGGAGACACAGAGGAGGAACCAATAAAGCATCTTCGAGGAGCTTTGACATTGAGCTGCCGCCAGATCGAAGAAGACAAACTGACAGGTGACAAAAAGGAAAGTAAAGATGCTCAAAAAGAGGACACAGGAGAAAGTGCTGAAGGGGACAGTTTAAAGGAGAACTGCTTAGAGAGGAAGAAGTCAGTGACAGATTGTTGACATTTGTCATTTGTTGTAAGCACTCCGAGGAAGTGAGTAAACAGCCTGTTTTGGGGACATTTCTTGATTTTGGCCCAAAAAAAACAAAGCCAGCATGTCCTTGGAGGTGAAGGAGAAGACCCAGGTGCGTATCGTGTTTCTGGGGGCAGCAGGAGTGGGTAAGACAGCCCTGATCCAACGCTTCCTCCAAGACACGTTCGAGCCCAAACACCGGCGCACCGTGGAGGAGATGCACAGCAAGGAGTACGACATCGGCGGGGTCAAGATCAAAGTGGAGATCCTGGACACCAGTGGCAGCTACTCATTCCCTGCCATGCGCAAGCTCTCCATCCAAAACAGCGACGCCTTTGCACTGGTGTACGCCGTGGATGACCCCGAGTCACTGGAGGCTGTCAAGAGCCTTCGAGACGAGATCCTGGAGATCAAGGAGGACAAGCACACGCCCATCGTGGTGGTGGGGAACAAGGCGGACCGGGGAAAGGAGCGCCAGGTGTCCAGCGATGACGTGCTGTCGACCGTGGAGATGGACTGGAACAACAGTTACCTGGAGGCTTCGGCAAAGGAGAACTCCAACGTGGTGGAAGTGTTCAAGGAGCTCCTGCAGCAGGCGAACCTCCCCAGCCGCCTCAGCCCGGCGTTGCGAAGACGCAGGGAGACCTTCCCCAAGGACACCAACTTCCGGCCACCGATGAACAAGACCAACAGTTGCATTCTGTCATAATGGGAGGCAGAGAAGGAGATGTGGGTTGTTTCTTAATGAGGGGATGAAGACAAGATGAAGAGATGGACGGTGCGCTGTGAGACAGACAGCTGCTGGACGTCTCTCAGTGTTGGCGTGAAGTGACGAGATCCTGATTGCGATAAGCGATCTGGACACACTTCCTCTGAGAGCTGAGAGGAGAAGAAGCTGAGGAGCAGAACGGTGTTAAGACTGAGCTGGAACCGAAGGGAGACACGTTCATTTCCCAGTTGTTTACTTGATGTAACGTTGTTGCTGCTTATTGGGTGACATGCTGCTGGTGTTTAGATCAATGTAGAGCTTTTGAATTGATGAAACTCAACTCTGAGGATCTTGGACTGTTGCTGACCAAACTGTTTACTGAGACAAAGAGATCTCTGTTGTGGTTCGTGCCAAATTTGTGTTTCTCTTGTTAACTGTTTTTAACTTACCAATTCACCTGCAGCATAACATACTGTTTACAACCGTTTGTATTCAATCTCAATTTGCCATTTAAAGCATGTCATTACTCTTATGTTTAACCAAATGTGTGAAATGCAAACGTGTAGCAACCAATGCACTTTTTCAAGTTTGTTTTTTTTATAAATTAAAATATTTTGTATCATTTCATATTATCACAAATATTATTTGGCTGTTTATATGACAAATATAAGTGGAATGTGAATCTAAATGTGGAATAAAAGACAAAAAATGACATTTGTTGTGTAAAATGTGTAACTTTATGTATAAAGAGCTGAGAAACAGGTTCAACATTTTATACATAATTATCTGAAGGTGAGTTCATCTAAATAATAAATTGATAATTATTCACTGTCAGTGACGCAGGGTAATATATATACAACTGAATGAAAGAACACGACATGGGACATCTTGCAAAAATCCTGCTGTCATTTGATTTAAAAAATGTATTATGAAGCTCCAATTGTACATATCCTTGTGATATGACCTAAATCAGAATTGTCAATATTTCTAAAACATTCAACAGCTGCCTTCTTAAAAAAGACAAAAGGAGAACACTAAAATCTGTCCCTTTTAAAGTCAGACGAGAAAGACGTATCCAGGTTCATTCAGGTAGAAATCATGATCTAACTATAAGAGTTGTAGATATTACTATCTAATTACTATTAGAAGTGAAAGCTCTGACTGTGAAATATGTCAGTAAGAGTATTGTTAGTAGGCATGATTAGCAGAAGCATGAAAACTTATAATTATATTATGATCCCACCAATGTTCACTGTGTCCATCAGATAACACATCTTGTTTTGGCTGGTATCTATTTCACTGCAATAAGTGAGTCAAACAATAAGTAAACATTTAAAGTGGACAGAAAATGAAAAAGTGCGAAAAAAGGCAAGAGGTTGAGCTCCGTTTTTCTTCTCCATCTGCATCCAATAGTTTTAAGACCTCTGTCGCCATCTGTTGGTGCAAAACGCACACAGCTCAGTGTGTAGCCCTCAAGTCCACTGAGGCGCCTCCGAGGACGTTTCAACCTTAGACTTCATTCTCAGTGAGAGATGCAGAATGTTTGACTCATGTTCACATTTGAGGTTTTTAGTAAAGTGCTTTTGTGTACATTTTAAATTCAGATAAGCCGACAGCCCTAATTTTATTTGGTTCCTATTCTCAGGTTTCATTGAGTTCTAAAGCCAAAGTGTGATGTTATTGCTCATCAGATCAGTCAGGAGCCGCTGGACTTACTTAATGTGTCTGATGTATTTAAGATGCCTCTTCTGAACCGTTTTTCAACCAGAATGACTCAGCAGAGTTCACACGAGGCCCAACAGCCCCTTGCATTCGATCAAGCAGCACCAAAGGACACACTCATAGATATTAATTCCATAAAGGAGTTTTTATCCATCAAGATCCATGAATTATTCCCTGGGAAAATCATTAAACATTTCCAAAAATGCAAAGAGAGTGATTTCCTGGATCTGCCCTCTGCCCTGACCATACCCTTCCACCAAGTTGTGGAAATATGTTCAGTTGTTTTTGTGACATCTTGCTTTCAAACAAACATACAAACATACAAAGAGAGAAACAAGTGGGAAAACATAACCTCTGTGCCAGAGGTAAAAGAAACTAATAAATTTCACTCTGGAAAATGATTCCAACTTAATAGACAAGCAGGTGAGACATAGACATTAAAGAGGCAGTGTAAACACTACAAACAGACTCCAAGCCTGAGGGGGAAAGTGTCAAAGTAAAGCACAAAAAAACCTAATTTCAATATTACGACATTTTACTTGGTCGCTCAAACACGACTCCTGTCAAACAGGTTGACTAAACGGATCTTTGTGAAGTTCCTGAAATCGCTGTGCACGCTTCCTCTAAACTCTACAAGCCGAGCGGCGACCACTGTGGAGCTCAGGTAGAGCTACCCCCCCCCCCCCCCCAACCTCCCCCAATCCATCAGATTAGACTGAAGTTTCCTGTTTTAATTTGAGGAAGTGGCAGAGTAAACGTTTGCGGGCAGTTCCTCTTTCAGGCCACATTTAAACATTCTTCCGCACTTGGCTCTCGTTCATCTGCACGAAGACGGAGGCGTAGCAGTTTCACAGTCATGCAGGTGTGTGTGTATTTGACGTCTCGTTACACTGAGCTCTACTTTACATGAGTTGTGAGGGGGATGGAGGAGGACTTCACAGCAGCTATTTAACACAGACTAGCTTCACTGCAGCAGCATGTTGATGAAGGACTCGGATTTTGTTTTTGACTCTAGTTTCTCAGATGTCGTCGTCCCTGGACTTGGTCAAAGCTCCTCAGCAGATTTAAGCAACTCTGAGGCGTTTAGAACAAGTTCAGGGTCCTGGACAGAAAACAGCAGAATTATTACGTTAAAGCAACGGTTAGCAGTCTGTGTGTTGCCTGCATGTAAGTTGAATTGTATTCAAGTCTCCGCTATGCTGTTTTTTTCTGCCTATGTAGAAGTAGCAAAGTAAAAATAACTGTATTATGTGTCACTTGTCTAAATGTACACTTTATAGGGCATGTGTCAATGTGTGAGACAGTTAGTCACCTTTAAAATCATGAATCAAAAATAGGGAGTTAATGCTTTTACACTTTTTCACCTAATTTTAATTCAGTCTTGTTACATTAGAAAGCCTCAGATCTGCAGTGCATAGGAAAATCACTACTTACAACTGTTGGTCCAACAAACGTATCGACAGGTTATCTAACTTAATATTTGTGTCAAATAAATCATTAACACACAGCAGGATGGAATAAAAAAACACTGTTGCCAAAATGAAATCCCTGCATCCTGCTGACATTAAATCTTTAACCGTGCTGTGTTTCCTGATAGATGATATAATATATTGCAACTATTTAGTGACAAAACACATCATGCTATGCAGAGTTCTTTGACACAGGCTGCCACAGCTTAATGAGCATTTTCTTCTAGCTGCAGCTAAATAATGTGAAAAGAGTTTTCTTGCTCTGACATGCTTCATGAAGCAGGCGGCCTCGGCTGTGACTGAAACTGCTACTGAAAGTTTTGGCTCCAGTGTAAAACCGTTAAATATCTGACTTACTTCCATTGCTCGTTCATGAGAACACCAGCTGTGCTGCTGTTACCCACTCAACTCTAACCGAGAGTTTGCCATTTAAAACCAACAGGGTGAAAACAAACGAGAGAAGCTTTCTCACCCAAGAAGAGTTTTATTTGCCATGATACATTATGTGCCTGCAGATGGTTGGAAGCATATACTAGTGAAGTGAAACAGTGTGTTTTGTTGGTACAATTCCACTATGTGACACAGAGGAAACAGTGTTTCAGTTGCTTCATATGTAACATGCAGTAAATACAGACAAATCCTGTCTGCATGTTTATCACCAAAACAAGCACAACAGTTTAAAACAGAGCGGGAATACTTGGTCCTTGTGTGTGCGCGTGTGTGTGCTTGGTAATGTGTTTTTTTTTGTGAGTACAGGAATGTAAATGTGTGTGTGTTGCCTCAGTCGTCCACAGCGATGTTGCGGAACAGATAAGCCATGGACTCTCCGTTGTGGATGCGGCGGATGGCCTCGGCCAGGATCATACTGACATCCACGGTTTTGATTTTTGGACACTGCAGCTTCTGAACCTCATGAGGAACAGTGTTGGTCACCACCACCTGGAGGCGCAACACAACAGTGCTAGATTCAGTTTCAGGTCTCAAGATGAAATAGGCAGATTTTTTAAACCAGCTAAGGATCTTCGTTTGTACTCCAGGTTCGGAAAATGTATATATCTTTAACTCATGAGCATTTGATTGGTGGAGCTGTGTGAGCTGAAACACAGGAACATGAGAATAGGTGCAGCATGCACTCTGTATAAAATGTTATCAAATAAATAAATATATACCTCAAACTAAGAACCGTAAAGATATAACAGTTTTCATACTGCATCTTACCACTTACATGGAATGACAGAAAATGTGTTATTCTTGCTATTCATAATAAAAGATTGACAAAGGCCAATGCATATGTAAACAGGATGTCACACAGTTCAGGTGTCATCAGGAGAAAAAACACTTGATTGTGTCATGTGCAGTGTTTTTTTAGGTCATGGATCCAAGCTCTCTCAAGCTCTGTACCTCCCTGAAGCATAGATCTATGCTTGAAGATAATCTATAAAACAAGTGCTTGTTTAAAATAAATTCAGAAGTATACATCACAAAACGACTGGCACTATTCTATGTTTCAGAAATGATAGAAATACAAACCAAGTCGAAGGTGTAAGGTAAAATGCTTTCATGTGCTGTGTTGAGAAGAAATTGCATTATAGTTTCTTCTACTGTTGTTTTCAGCCTCTTATTTTCAGGTATATATTTTTTTAATTAACCGATAAGATTAGTTTAGTAGTTCCTTGTCAGCTTTATTGAGATTAAACATCTTAAACCTACAATTTGACATGTACCGTTGAATGTTTACGTCAGTAACAGAAGACGAGATGACACACAATCCACTATTGATTATTTTACCTCATCAATTGCAGACTCCTCTATGAGTCGTGGTGCATCCGCAGACAGGAGGCCGTGTGTGGCCATGATGTAGATCTTGTAGGCTCCCCTCTCCTTCAGGATCTCTGCTGCTGCAACAAAGTCCTCCACATCATCGATAATGTCATCCTGAGAGAGGGAGTGCAGGATTTTGGATTAAACAGTGGCAACATTTACTTGGATTGTTTTGAAAACTCTTTAAGAACAAACTACGTTCAACGTTGAATATTTCAGACACTTTTTTCTGTGACCTTGCCATGCGCTGAGATCTGGTGACAACCGTATTTAGCAACAATGAACTCTCTGAACCTCTGATGTAACTAATAAACAGCTGCATGAGGAACAAGCGGTCATAAATCCACAAGAGAAAACTCTTAAGCTTGAGACTCCCTGTGAAGATTTCTTGTGAACAAAATGATATTTGTACATTTAGTCCATATAGACATGATTTGGTATATTTTTAATGCAACATCTCAGCAACCTTGTGACAGCTTCACTCTTATGACATGTGCTACTTTCACATTCAACTGAAATTATCCCCAGGGGCTGGATGTGAGAATGCAAATGTCTTACGAAAGTTGGTGGGGACATTGTCCAAAATTTTTCTGCCAGGCCCCAAGTAAGAACATCCGAGTGAACCCATGTTAGCAGGAACGGGCCTGACCTGGACAATCTCCTGCTGCATTCTTCATGTGTGAAAGGTTAAGACTGGTGAATGTCTGGACTTAATTGTCCAAACACCTTCCTGAGTTTGTGTCCAAAAAAGGCTGTAGATAACTCAATAATCAAAGCTAGTCTTCACCCTGTCTCTTTCCATCACAACGTTTTTTTGAGGTCCTGCATTTAGTAGAGTCAACAGATTTATCACTTGATTAAAAGAAACATAAAAGCTTGAGGTCTTACAACGATGATGGCGATCCTTCCTCCTACATCTCCAACGACAGTGATTGGCGGCTTCTCTTTAGCCATCATCACTGAAAGACACAGACGAAGGAACAATCATTTCAGGACAGCAAGTGAGGTCTGTCCTGCAGCCCTCAAAGAAGGAGCCCATTCTTGAGGGGAGGTAATGTTTGGGGGATTGGTGAGAAGATCATTGATTTAAAAACATCATGCAAGACAGGTCGGACACCAACACGTTTCCAGCTACCACAGCACCAATCCAATGAGCGGAAACCGTTGAACTCAGTGCAACTTCAAAAACATAAGTTTGAGTTTCAACTGTGCAGTTGCATGTCTCAGTGAAGTGCTAGATGAACGAGTGGGTGTAGAACTGAGCCTTTTCAAAACCACAGACCAGGATCGACCATTGTTTAAAATCTAAGAAATGCAGTTTTTAAGAAATTAAAACACGCGTAGGAGCTGTTTACAGAACCTTGGAGCTAATCTAGTTTGCCGCATTTAAACAAATTTTCATTTTAAAAAGTAAAATGATCTTTAAGGATTTCAAAGAATAGTCAATCCATGTCTAGAACCCACCACATCTGACTTGTAGGGTCCCCATGTCGAAAAACTCCTGCCAAACAAGGCTCATTCAAAAGATCAGTCTCCAAATTCATCAAAAGATCATTTCTATTCAATTATATCTTTCATGTATCTACTGGGTAAAAAGGCACAAGGGCGGAAGTCATAATGTCCATTTCTCACTCCAGGAATAAAAATTCATTTCACAAGAACCAAAATCATTTCAACTGAGCGGATAAGACACTGAGGGCTTTCAAAAACTATCAGGGACAATTTAAATTCACTCATTAACACTCACCACTATGCCAATTGAGGGGTGAGTAGATGAATGAACTTCCATTTTTGACCAACTATCCGTTTAAGGGTTAGTTCATCTTCCAAGTGACAACCGTTCAAAACAGAAATCCCCAGAAGGTTTACTCAAAATGTTTGGCCACTATAGGCCACTATAACGTTGACCTTTGACCACCCAAATCGAATCAGTTCATCCTGGAGTCAAACTGAACACGCGTACCATATTTGAAGAAATTCCCCAAGGCATTCTTGGGATAATGTGTTCACAAGAATCGGATGGATGGATGGACAACACAAAAACATAATGCCCACTGCACGTAGACAGTGAAGAGGCATTAAAAAGAGCAAACCCAGTAAGACACTGTGGGTCTTCGAAAGAGAAACTGTGGTGGACAGACCCGGAACAGATAAGGCTCCACGTGTTTCATTTCCTTTTCTGTTAGAACAAAGGTTCCCAGTTTGATTCTTGCGCTTGCATCTCTGCTGCTGAACAGATAAAGTTCTGGCTGAGAGAACATCTGGAAATATATGCATTTCCTAGACGATTTAAAAGCCTCAGCAGTAAGCTAGGGCCAGTGTGTGAAGTTAATCATCAATATCAAAACACAGCTTTTATTCAGCTCTAGCAAGAATCCACAACTTGGTTTGCTGCTTTCGGACTCTGTGCAATTGTGGACTCTGTGTAGACTCTGCTTTGCTGAACTACAGACACGACTGAACCTCTGAGTATATTGTGCTGTGGCCATTTTCAATGCAACACTTATAGGTAGCAATTGTAAAAGGAAAATTATCCCACAGGAAAATAAATATCATTCAGAGTCAGACAGAAGTTATAAGAAATGCCTCGACTGGTCACTGCTGACACTGGTTGAAGGGCAACAGTCACCCCCGATAGGTCCCCCATCTTTTTGCAAATTGGAAAATTCATTAAATCCCTTTGTTTTTTGAGTTTGTTGGGGTTCCCTCTAGGTGACATAGAAGTTGACACCTCTTATAGGTCCATTGACACTGTACTTCCTGTGTTTCCAGAAACCCTCAGTGACTCATTTTGTCATTCCATGCAGAGAGGAGTAAACAATCAACAGTAAAGAAGGAATGGATTCAAGCATCATCCTCATCATCATACTTGGGAGCTCTATCCCAGGAAATAGGACCTGCTGTTTGCTGCTTGCTGTGGTCAAAAAGATAGGATGGTACAAAACATTAAAAGGTTAATTTAGACATATGACAAACAGACAAAAAAATGACAAAGCCCTGATTGGTGAACAAAGAAAACTTGTCATCACTTTCTGAAGAGGAGGTTCTAAATCCCAAGGGAGGAGTGGATGGTAAGTTCAGCTAAAGAGAGCAGACAAGATGAGATGAGGAAGGAAATACATCTTTAAAGGTTACAGAAACGCAAAGACACAACAAGAGGAGACAGATATGGTCGAGCAGACACATTGTTTTGTTGTGTGTCTTACATGGTAGCTCTAGGCCAGTGTGTCCAGTAGTGGTGCGGGACAAGGGGGGAGAGTGTCGCCCGTCGGCCATGTCCGACTCGGAGTGATTGGCCTCTCCGTGCATCACAGCCAGGCCAAGGCGCAGCCTCTCGGCGTAGGACTGAGCTCTGAGGAAAACAAACACATGGACACCCAACTGTTAGATGACACTTGCAAACAGCTACGTAGGCAAGAGGGAGCAGATAGAAGTCTGCAAAGAAGCTTAAATATACCCACAAAGCAGAAAAAGACAAGTGCAGTAAGGGCGAGACATGAATGAAACAATCCATTGTAACTTCAGTGATCTTCTCTTCTTACCTCTTGGCAGCTGAAGGGGATTTTGCAACAATTATGGCATTTCTGTAGTCTGGGATCTGAGGAAATCAAACATTATTTGAATTATTAAAACATTTGATCATTATAGAAATAGAGTTAGTTCAAACTTTAATCAAACATTTGCACTTCTGTGACGAAAGGCACATCATGTGTACAGTCAGTGTAATGTATCCTCACCTCTTCCTGGATGTACTGGATGAGGAAAGGTGAAGCTCTTAGGTTGTCAACAGGGAAACTGAAGAAGCCTTGGATTTCTTTCTGGTGGAGGTCCATGGTGATGATGTGAGTTAGCCCTGCAGTCACACAGACATATGCAACATGAGCTGGTGCGGTTTCAGAACGGTCATGAAATCCCCACTGTTATGCATACTTGACACGTGTATGGAAATTGACGCCTTCTGTCCGTAATCTGCATTAATTTCCTCTGAATGAGAGCTAGATAACGAGCAGTAGAGATGAGGAACATTTTGAGGAGAATTTCAAACTGCAGGCGTCTAAAAATAGACACTTTTGCCTCTTTCATTATATTTACATTATCATGACCGGCTCCACCACTGTCCCCATGTTTGTTGTTGTCAGAAATTCTTAACTCTGTGCTCTAGTGGATGTATTGCTCAACAACCATGCCCCTGCAAAGGACCCATGGAAAGATGCGGCAGACTTTGACAGTTACATTGTTTGATACGGACGTGTCTCTTTTTGTACATGAAGGCAACAACAATGATCCTCAATAAGGTAAATTCCAACAAGGCATCAATATCTATAAATAAATCAAATTACATAAAATATAGACGATTCTTCAGTATTAGCACCACTACTCTCATTACTTTCAAACAGCAAAATGGTATCTTTCTCTTTAGTTTTTAACATTTTAAGATCAACAGCCATATTTAGATACCTGGATTAGAGAAGCAGTCAATCTATTGTCATTTTGTCTCTCTCACAATATCCCATATGCTGATCTAAACTAGCTATTGTACAATCCATCTTTGATTGTTAACAAACAAGTCAAAACTCAGAATGTACCACCTGACCTGAAGCTGTTTTAATTTATGCATTAATAAACATGACGTGTTTTATAAATAAGTGTTTATTTGTACAATGGTATGTGTAGTAAGCGGGAGTGTGTTTTTAACATGCAGTCCATACCAGCTTTAGCCAACATGGATGTGAGCAGCTTGCAGACGATGGATCCTCTCTTCCTCATTTTGCACTGCTTGCTGTAAGGAAAGTAAGGGAGGACCCCGATGATGTTCTTGGCACAGTTCGTCTTCAGGGCGTAAGCCATGACCAGCAGCTCCATGATGGCCGTGTTGACATCTCTGAAAAACAACACGTTCAAGTCAAGACTGAATTAGAAATCATAACCCACAAAACCACAGCATTCATTTTCAAGACTATCTTTGCATAAACCACTGCAAGTAAAGTCAATAGGTTTTTTTTCTACTTTTGTTTACTCTGGTTTATCGGCACCGTTTTTTCCTTCGAGCACCAAACCAAGAGGAATCTTGTTATTTTGAAGAAGGCACAGTTTCAATACTTCAGAAAGGTGCAGTGCTGTTGTGAGTGTAACTAGACACTGTGTGTAGCCATTTTGGCTCTAACAGCTTGTTGAAATCAGAGATGGTACCACACAGGCAGGTGAGTGACCTGCTGGATCGGCTCACACTCAGTAGAGGAAACTCAGAAATGTGATGTGACCTCTGGCATCTTTCAGAGCATGCTTCTCTCGGCCGTCGCAAATAATTGATGAACAAGGCTGACGGCCAGAGTTAGTGTTGCCTTCCCGGTTCTAGTTAAATACATTTGGACTCTACGCTTACAGTTAAGTGAATGCACAAAGATTTTATACAGTGAAATAAAAAATACTCCCAGCACTTAAAGGAGAGATGTTTTGACTTGTCTCAGTAAACAGCGCAGTAATGACACATTGGCACAACTACAGAGAACTTAGAGTGAGCTAGCTCTGTTGTGTCACAGGCTCTTAAGTCATGTGAACACAAGCTTGAGTGGATATTGAAAAACTGGTCAAAAACCGCATTCTGGTTCAGTTAATTTTCAAGAAAGACACCGACACTTTAGTTGTGTAAAACTAAGATAGGAAGCCGAAAAATAATAAAAACCTTACAACTTAGGTCTAATATTCAGGATATCTTATCTTCTTTACTCTCTATCAACTCTTGAGGTAAATACCAGTCTCTGTTTTCTTAGAGTTCTCACTGTCCTTGCTATCAGGCTGCAAACGTTTTGTGCCCGGCAGGTTTATAGTGAGTTAATATTTTTCTGCTAAAAAACAGCTGCATGCTCCTGTTTGAAACCAGGCTGATGATGATAAAACAAACATTATAATTCAACATGTGCTTTAATGTGAGGGCATTCTTTGGTCATAGGTAAATGTTAAAAGGCATCACAAGCATCCTTTAGCCTCACCTGGGAATGGTCTGAATGATAAAGATGTCTTGTCCACGTACAGACTCTTTCACATCAACTCTTGTCTCTGAAAAAAACAAACACAAAATCATTGTATGTTTAAGAGCAAAGTCAAGTGAGAGGACACTTAAACATCAGCTTGTCTAAGGTATCAACATTTGTCTCGACTCTTGAGAGATCTGATCACAAGTAGACAGCTCCAAGTTGACACCTGGCTTTAGAATGCGTCTTAGTGTGTGTGTCTCTGGTGACCACTGGTGATCAGATCTAACTTCATCACTTTATATTTAAATAAACTTGTATGGTATGTTCTTCACAAGTACCAGATTATGCTGTTTTTAGCTAGTCCCACTATACAGATGGGTTGTCAATGTGTGTGTGTCAGTGAGAGAGAGAGAGGGGCGGAGAAAATCCATGTGCAGGACTAGGGATGTCAGGATTAACTGATTCCATGAAACCACGGTTTCATAACGCCACGGTTTCATACCAGTAACAATTGTAAAAAAACTACGATATCTAAATATGGTGTCCTGCCTCTCGCGGATAACGTTGTGTGTGTCTGCGGTGCGCTTGTTTGTGTGTGCGAGCCACTTTACTGAAATATTAGCTGAGAAGAGGGGACTAACGTAACAATCCTTAATTCCACCAATGCTGGCCAAAAAATCCATCGGAGGAGTTCACAGCGAGAGAAGAAATATTTGTTTACTTTCGGTTTCTGATAAAAAAATTAAGCAATGCATGGCAAACACTGAGAAGTATAAAAAATACTTTGGTTCAAATGAAACTGTAGAGGGTCAGATGACGTCAACTGAGTAGGCGGTTCTTCAACGTAGTTTAAGATGCATTTCTGAACGTGTCTTCACTGTGTCTTGGGTTTGTGTTCACTTGTTTTCTAAAGGCTCTTATATACTACTACGTGTCCGTTTCTCGGAGAGTTCTCAGCAGGGGGCAAAAACTCTTTTTGATTTTTACTTCTCCGTCAGTCTTCGTCCGGAAAAAATTCACCGCCAAACCCATAGGTGGCGCAACGGAAGACGAGCTCAGAGAAGCCTACCCCATTTGGGAAGAAGAAGTCCACGTGTCTCTGTTGACATGTTAGCTTGCGTCCCACACACTGAACCATGGCAACTAACAGAACTAAATAAAGTGACACCCAGCGTGTCAAGATGCTGATGTTATAGTTTCTTAGCGCAGCGGTTCCCCGGTCTTGTTTCCGAACTGTGTTGCTGATTCCACAGCTTGAATCTGCTTGAGGCTACATGTAGCTAGAAGCTACACGGACCTAGCTCCCCCCAGCTTCCACACACAGTCAGCAGGGACTCCCGAAACACACACTACTACTATCCAGTGTTTGCTTCTAACCTGATGGTATTATAGAAACAGTGTCATGATAGAAGTGGAATTAAAGTCGTGACGGCGGGTTCTTGCACTGTTACCACCGCAGTTAGCATGGTGGCTAGCCTAGCCCGCTAGCCTAGCCTGCTAGCGCCGTTTTGAAAGCTCGTTATAACCGTATGTGACCGTGCACACATGCCCTCAGTGCTCGAACGAGCCACCGTCAGCCGGACAACTCCGCTGGCTTAACACACACGTCACATTAATCGTAGAATCATAGTTGTGTTTGGGTTTGATGCTACATGGAAGTAAACAGGAAGTAAACAGGAAGTTTGAGGTCCGGAAATACGGAAACGACGTCATACGGAAATGATGTCGTTCGCGGACCAATCACAGCCAAGAGCGGTCCGTCGGGTCTCAAACATGAAGACGGATAGTTAGAAAAATCAGACGTGTACGAAAAGCTGTACGAAGCATTCGGAGAGGGCGTTTCACGACGGATAGGGCGGTCTTATCTGTCCGTAATAGAAGAAACGGAGAGGCATAAATTGGCCTTAAGAGCTGTCCGGTTGTGATCAGATCATTCAGGACAGACGACAGAGCCAGGTCTGCACAGGACATTTGACGTTCACAGTTGAAATCAGGGACTGAGGACATTTTACAGTCTTACCTGTATTTGACTCTTGATAAACCACCGACTTGCCCAATTCCACACCCAAGCGTCTGGAATCAAAAATAAAAACAACAGTACAGTGTTAGGTGTTAAAAACAGCTCATCAATTGACATCAGTTGCTTTTCCCTGTTGTATACTATTGGAAACAGTTTGTCTGAGAAAAAAAATAATTTGAAGATATTGCCTTGGGTTCTGGGGTATGCAACCAACAAATTATGCAATTATTATAAAAAATATATATGTTTACTCAATATCAACATAGTCATCATACAACTTTTCAAACTGTGACCAAAAAAAAACAAGATTCATGTATCAGGCAGGGGGGGGGGCAATACATTTTCAGGACTCACTTTGAGAACTTTAGGATGCTGAAGACATTCCTCTGACTATAAGCAGCACAATAAAAGTGACTGGCAAGGTGACTTATTATCAGAAGCTATTATGCAAAAGAAAGAAACCAAAACACGGCAGCCTTAAGAGAAGCCCACAATGTTATGCTCTGTTACGTTCAGTGTTGTGACTGCACGATTATTAATCAGTTACCAGCTACAAAGAAGGAAATCCAATAAAATTGCACTTGGCACAAACACACGCTAACCTGAAATTAATTTACTGTTATGCGTCATATAAAACTTTTGAACAAGCCCAGGCCTAATAAATGCCAAAGAGCTTTGGGCCGAAAATTAAGCTATTGATTTTGAAAACCAGTTCCACAACAGAGTCAGTTATAAGGAAGGAACTTGGTGGCTCTTTAAGCAGCACTGCAGATAAGAGAGGACTTAGTGTGGTGACACAGAGAGGCTCCGCCAGTCAGTTCAGTCTGCACTGATCCCACTGGGTCACTGGAGCCTCACCCTAGTGTTTACTGCACTCAGCCCCAGCCTTGTTCCAATATTTGACATTCTGCCATCAGCTATTATGACTGTGGAAGTAGAAAAAACAAATACGAGACCTGACCTGCACATAAAGCATTAATTCTCCTCTTGGAGTCATTTATCTAACACGGAAAATCTGCTCGAATGTTGCAAAGGCGATCTGTTGGCAGCCTTGTAAACGTATTCATCACATTTAGCGAATAATTACATCCTTGTAAAAACGTGACAGCTGTATTTACACACAGCCCATGCAATATAATGCGTAAATACTCAGCACAGTTTTCATTTGCATGTTCTGTGTGCTCATGTCAACCTTTGCTCCAGAAGAAAACGCCACTGTGCTCCAGACCAACAACATACTCTCTCCTTTATGAAGTTTTTCAATTTTGCCAAACAATGAAAACTGAGGAACTTAAGCTCCTTGTCATTGGGTGGGCAAGGCAACTTGTGCATCATACTCGGTGAAACTTGTTTTTTAACCAAACTGAATCAACGCCCTTCTTTACACCACGTGAATCACTGCTAATTAAAAAAATAACAACATACATAGTAACACTCCAGTGTACAGTATCTCTGCTCTGATTGGTTCATAGACAGAGCGATGCCTGTGCGGTATGCTCCTCTCATCAGAATGATTCTCACTGGCAGCTCCTTTGAATCTCCCTCACGAACACCCGGAAGAAAAAAAAGGGGGGTTTTGTCATAATCAAATAAAACTAATCTTTCATCCTCGCTGTATAATGCTGAGCAGTCTGTTGGTAATCTACAGTGACAGTTTTAAAGGTAATGATGATCCCTTAATTTAAAGCAAGGGATCCTTGCAATGCCTCAACACGTGGCTCACTCAATTCTCTTTTTAACTTAAGTGTCAAACAGAGAAAATAAATTACAGAAATAACAGAATAAATTCAAATTATTAACAGGTTGTGAAAGTAAATGAAAACAGCAGCTACACCATCAAACGATAGACTGACTCCAAAAAAGGGACAAACTGCAGCCATTTGGTTTAAAGCTATGATTTATGAGTCAATACAAACAATAGACTATCCTCAATAGTTACATTTAGAATGAGTAGGTGAAGAAACTGATTATTTGTAGATGTGACACAATCCAAGAAGAATGTGAAAGACTGCACGGACAACTGAGAGTAGCAGGTATTTAGCTCCGCCCTAAACAACACACAATCAGACCAGCCCATGGAAACTGTGCCAGTTTTTACAAACACCTGTGAGGTAATGAGAACAGGTCTTGTCTGTGTTAATCTTAGTTGTAGCTGCAAGTGAAGAGAGAGAAGTGCAGTGTCCATGTAGTCAAATACCACAAATAAACAAACTGTTTTGCAATTCGACCACATGAACTCTTAGAGGAAAAGGTTTTTCTTGTATTGCTGAGGCATATTCTGTCATTTAAACAGACGCTACCTGTTATTGTTAAACCTGTTGAAGAGCGACACTGTTAACAATGCTCAAAGACACTTTGCTGAGAAAACAGCTCTGAAGAGGATTTTAAGTGATGTTTTTTGAGGGTGGAGAGAATTGTCTTTTGACTGCACAAGTTTCTCGAGTGTGAATCTTCTTCGTCTACACTGATGGGGGGGTTCATGTTTTTTGTGCCATTTCACCATTGTCATGCGGAAAGGGTGATGGTGTCAGTGCCATGACTCAATTCACCGTGATTTCTAAACCATGAACTGTGTATGTCTGCTCGTTCTGGTTACCCCTTTAGGACCTGTTCCAGTGGAAACACTGACCTCGTCATTAAGCGTATACCCATTCAATTTGAAGGTGAAGGCATGTTTTAAGGTCAGGTTAAGGTATTAGTCTATGTTATGGTTTAGGGCAAGGTTATGGATAAGGGTTTAGTTGCGTTTGAATGGAAGTCAATGCAAAGTCCTAAATAGGATAGATGCACAAACCTCTGTGTGTGCGTGTACTCGTTTATTGAACTTTTTTTTAGGATCTTATCCAGCATAAACACTGAACTTGTCAGGACCAGTAGACCTCATGGGGACCGCATTTCTGAGGTCTTCTGAGTGGTAAGAGGTGAACTGTGGTTTTGTTTAGGGAAAGGCATGAATAGTTCATGGTTGAGGGATAAGGCTCTGTTTAAAGGCTGTCGACTACTAAAAGGAAAGTCAAAACAAAGTCCTAGTAAGGATTGACTGTGTTTGAATAGTATGGCTGCACAGCATTAAAGTGATAGTTCACACAAAAAGTTAAATTCACTTATCTTCTCACAACTACACCGTGGGAGGAGTGGGTGAAGTGTTTGAGGTACACAAAACACGTTTTGGAGCCTCAGGGGTAAACAGCGTTGCAGACAAATCCAAAACAATTTAAGTAAATGGCGACCGATTTCTCAAACAGAAAATAACAGAGAAAAAAACATAGAATGCCTCCAGACTCTTCCTGTGTCTGTAATCCCCGACTTTCAAATTCGACTCAATGATAAATGAATTTGTTTCGAGTTGCTTTTGAACGTCAGGGCTTACATATACTGGGAGGACAGCACAGGAGCAGTCTGGACGCATTCTATGTTTTAAAGTGTTTGAATAAGTGGTCACGTTTACTTCAATTGAATTGGATTTGGCTGCAACGCTGTTTACCTCTGAAACTCAGCAGGTGTTTTGTTGACTCACACACTTCAGCCACCCCTCCATTTGCATAGTGCTGAGTAGATAAATTAATTTCTATTTTTGGGTGAACTATCCTATTTAAACACACTACACAACCTCTGCAGCTCTGAGCCCAGATGTGCAGTCAGGTATAGTCTCTCTATCCTCAGATCCCAGGTCTGTTTAAAGGAGATGCTTTAAATCCACACTCACTCTGTGATCTTCTTGGCCAGCTCTGTGCAGGCGGGGCTGGAGTTAGCGGAGAACACACGGTATCCACTTCTTGACACGTTCATCTTGAAACCGTACGACAGTTTAGGGGTGAGAGAGACGAGCGACCTGTGACCCCCGACCCGCCTAATGGGCATGTTCCTCCAACTCGATGCTGGTGTGTTTGTCTGGGTGCGACCCCACTACACCGACAGTAAAGATGGCCTGTTACCACCCGAGAGGAGGAACCACTGTTTTCAAACGACAAAGGAAGCTCACGCTGCTCCGCCTGGCAACGAGGGAGCAGCTCCGGTTGTTAGCGGGTCAGCGAGCAGCTTCCCACTTGCCGGCCGCGACGACACAAGCCGCCGAAACGTGCTCCAGCTCCGGGGAACTCAGTCTGTAACACCGCGGCGTGGTTCCTGTCGCTGGAGGTCGAGTGAGGCCGCTGCGAAGATTCAAACTGTGGCCGCTGCAGAACTTTACCGAGGCGAGGAGAAAACACGCCACCAGCCACACGGTCATTGGGGATGAGAGAGTGACGTGTAGAGCAGCCAATCAGAGAGCACGTCAAGGCAAGAGGGGCGTGAGAGATAGCCCTCTGACCAATCAGTGCGCGGGAGTCGTATGACGTGATCTTTAAGCGCAGTGACCAAAAAAACGTGGCGAATCTCGTTTGTTTTGTCTGCCCCACAGCAGGGGCGTCTCGAGGGACTTTGGGGACCCGCGGAGAAAGGGACAGGGGGGGTGCGACATATATCATTGTATTCTTCAAAAGATTATTTTAGAATTGAAGGGGGTTCCCAAAAAATTGTCATTGCCCATCAGTGTGTGGGATTTGTTTGTCATAATCTTAAACCAAATTAACGTGGCAATTCACTTTCCTGAGTTTCACAACACAAGGTCTTAAGCTTCAGGCAGTTAGACATGACATGAGAATTTGCAAATAAAAAATAATGCACTACACCGAGGAAATACTATTTTTACATATATATTTTTTTAGAATATAGGACAAGATGGTGATTAAATTGTGTACTCTTGAAGGTCTTCTGCACGATTTAGATTGCCAACTACCAGTAGATGTTAGCAGGTGTTAGCGGCCACCAGCGGATGTTAAGGACATAACTTCAGCTGTGCAACTTAGCGTCATTAAGTGTTTTGTCCTTGAAATCACACAACAGGCCGAACTTGAGGGCACGCTGAGGCTAAAGGTAAATCTGACTGGCTGCTGGCTTGTATGGCAGCACTATGAAAGTCATGTGGCTGCTCAGTAGATCAGAAATCATTACCTCGCTCTATGCCTTTTTAAACTAAACACTGTCCCACTTCAGAACATAGGACAAAATAAGAATGTCCCTTGTATGTTCTACTGCACTAAATAATGCCTGCCATCAGTTGATGTTAGTGGCCGACAGCGGATGTTAGGGACGTGTTTTCAGTTGTGTCCCTTTACAGTTTTTTAAATCATAATCTGTAATAAAATAGTCACCGTTTCATAAAGCAACTGGCTTTATTAGGTTAACGAGTTTTTATAGCATTCTTTCATTTTTGTTATTGATCTTATAGCTATTTGTTATATATAATAATTTGGGAGGCTCAAATTAAACATTTATATTTAAAACATTTAAATAGAACAAAATACTGAAGATCACAGCAGGGAATGTTGTCTGATAAAAAAAAACATTTATGTTTAAGAACCAGAAAAAATATCATGTGGATCAATGGAACATGTAAATAAAAGTGCTCTCATCATTGAGAACGTAATAGGCCCTACTGCAACATTAGTCAATGTCAGTTAACTGTATTCATATATGGCAAATTAAACAAGATGCTGACTTCAAATCTTGTAGCAAAATAAATTGACACACGTAAGATGTGACATTAGAGCTATAAATCTACTTTCATTAAAAAAGAGTATACAGCGTCTGTATATCAATATAATATGGGCACACATGTCACGGCCCGTTTTAGTGTGAGCTTCAGCAGTACAAAAGTGCATATTACTCCATGTGCATTGTATTTACAGTCAGTAAAATCAAGTTTACTTCTAATAAAAGGAGTGGCTCAACAAAGCATGTGTACAGTCATTGATATGGTAAATGCTACAAGTTTGCAGAAGCTTGTGCTGCAAAACGACTCTATAGTATTAATTGTTAATTATACAGCTTTTCTACTGTAATTTAAATTTCTTTCCATCATGTCAACACAAATAATGATGTTCCTTACACTGTCAATGGGACTCATGAAAACACATTGCTGTTGGTCACACAGGAAAAGCTGCGAATCCACTTTTTCTGCAAGAAGCCATCCTGGTATGTGATAATCCTCCAGTCTGGTTCACCACAGCCAAGACACCACAACCTTTACAGCTTTCAACTTCTCAGGTGACACATACTCATGCAGACCTGAGGAGTAAGACTGGGAGATTCTATTGGGATCTACTGTATATGAATCAGCTTCTGTGCAGCTGAAATATTGATTCAAAACGCTGTGAGCAATTCTGTCTTTTTTGGTTCTCTGAGCACCATACACACACACACCGTATGTACCTCCACACACTCACATCACTCTCTTGCTTGGCAGTAAAGACCAACAAAGGTGATGGCACATCCCACATCACTGTCCTTCATTTGAAATCTAAATGCACTTCTGTTTCTATTTTCACTTTTATCAATTTCCTGCTTCCTTGACCAGTAAAAGTCAGTATTTTTCAAAGAGGGCAATCAACGTGCAGGTGATGCAGGTTCACTCCTCTCTGTCAGCGTTTCAGCACCTTCTCTTTTAACAGGTCCAGGATGACCTGCCTCTCTTGGCTCTCCAGCTCAAATCTCCGTTCCCTCTCTTTTCTCTCGGCTCCCAGACGTTCCCTCTCCAGAGCGATCTTACCTGAGGATTAAAAACAGGGAAATTACATTTTGGAATTCCCCCTTGAAACATTACACGTCCAGGAATGTTTTATCAATTTCTTTAACATTGCGAGATTAGAAATTCCAAACATTTTCACCATTTTCATTGAATAATTCATGGAGGTTCAAATAGGGCACATTAAGGATCTTATTTCTATTATTGTGTGAAGTTGGTGGATCTTGATGGAATATAAGGGGACTGTTGGGCCTTGGCAGATGTATGTGCTCTACTCTAACGAAAATCTTAAAAATTGTATTAAAGAAAGTACTTCTCTGAATCTCTAGTTCCTCCCGACGAAGGGCGACCTCCTCCTCACGCAGGCGTTGCTCCGCCTCTGAGCGTTTCTCAAGGAAGCTGAGGATCTCGGAGTAGGTCTGGCAGCAGCACTGGCACGCGCGCTTGGCCGTGGGCGCCGCTGACAGATCACGGATTTCTTCTCGATAATTATCTGGTTCAGAGGTGACAGCATACATACTCATTTCTCTCATTAATTTCATACGATGAGTGGAAATCACCCACTTCTTCAATTACAGTTTCTGCAGAAAGATGATAAGATGTGAATTCAAATTCAGTGTAAACAGCCTCCTGCCAATCCCTACAGTGCAGACCCTGGCTCCAAATGCGCAAGATGACAACATTAATATCCTGAATGTTTTGGCCTCATTGCTTGACAGTGGAAGGAAGTGGACACACATCGTCCATCTTTAGATACAGTTTATGATTGAGAAGGAATGACACTGGAGGCGATAAAGAACACATTCTTCTTTAGACGGGTATGGAGAGACAGTCTTTACTTCTCTAGTGTTTCCAGTGACTCCTCTTACCAGCAGCGGGGGAGTGTGCGATGTGGATGTTGGGTTTGTCCTGCTCGGGGAGAGTTAATTCCTCGATGGCTTGCTTCCTCAGCTCATCATCCTGGGAGAGATAAGGACAGAAGCACTGCTATGATAATGAAACGAGGATAATGAAAGGCAGCAGCAACAGTTTTACAGCAAGAGGAAGGGATAAGCAGCAGGTACATTTTTAATCTCAGTTTACTGACACAAAGACGAAGAAAGGAAGTGGAAGAAAAGGTTTTGTTTTTCAATTTCTTTCAATATTCTCATTTCCACTGAAGTATTAGAATAGATACACCGTCATTCTCCAGAGATAAAAAAAAGAAGTCTTGTGATGACTCTTTTAAGAGTTTAACAGGTGAGATCACGTACTATACATACATTATTATCATATTATGTTTTGTGCCATTCCTCTAAAAATTATTTTCTTCTTGTGAAAATATGGATAATTTAGCTTCTTCAGGCCTCTAGCAAATATTTTGATGAAACACCATCACAACGGAGCTGCTTTAAACTCAGACAATCGACTGAAAATGGACACTTGTTCATTTTAAAGCTCACAAGCTCAAAAGGTTGGAAACATCTGGATGATACAACAGTCAGTGATTCCTCCTCTGTGATGACACAACACCACTGACACCCACCTGGTACTTTGTTTCGTGGCCACTGGTGTGCAGCCCCTTCTCAGCCTCCAGCTCCAAAACCTCATGGAGCAGATCCTCCTTCTGGGCATAAAGCCTCTCTGTTCCAAACCTGAGTGAACCGAACACACACACACACACACACACATACACACACACACACACACACAAACACACGCACACACACACAAACACACACACACACACACACACGTCTGTTCAAGGCCATTGTTACCTCAGGAAGGATGGATGGATGGATATATGGATCGATTTATAAATAGATGGATGGAGTAATATATGTATGTATGGATATATGGATGGATGGATAAATGGATGGATGTATGTATGAATAGATAAAATATGGCTCCTGTTGCCTGTATCAACCTGCGCAGGCTGGGAAAGTCTTGCTTCTTGTAGTAGTCTAACAATAGCATGGTCCTCTCCCGACACCTCCTGGCGTCCACCTCAAAGTTTTCATCTTGAAGGACACCGGTGATAATTTCCCCCACACGGGCCCAGATCCTTCCTGAAAAAGATGAACCACTTCATCAGATCTGAATGCACAGCACATGTAGGCCATCAATATTTCATCCAAGGAGCTCATGAATAAAAAGACCTGTCTGTGTTTTCCATTTGACTCTCTGTCTCTGAACTTCTAAACTGTTTGATTTCCAGTGTCTTTAAAAAACAGCAGTTTAAAAAAAGAATCTGTACAGTTTAATTTGTGGTAAAAGTAGGGGCCGTTGTAGGTAGATAGCAATGGCTCTTCTAGAAATATTCAAATGTTACCTCATTTTGTCTACGTGAACGGATGGATATTGTCCAAAAGACTAACCTGGTTCTTTGGAGGCAAAGGGGTTCTGGGCGATGACCTCCCGAAGGAGGAGGATGTCGTGCCGTGCTGAAAAACGCACCTGGCGCTTTCGTGGGGTTGTGGAAGGGCCGGCGAGGGAAAATCCTAAAGTTGGTATTAGAACAGAATAGTAAAGATTATGAAACAATACAATAGATACAACGGGGACATAAACCTTTAGGAGACAGCTGGGTCCTATAATGAATTTAAAAAACATGTTTCACACAGAGAGCCTGGCTCGGATTTGCCCTGACCTCTGACCTACATGACATGAAAAGATTCCATCAGATGTATTTATAATTATTCTTATTCTTTGAAAATTGTTATTATTATATTCTATATATTATTTGTAAACATTGATAAAAAGTCTTGGGGGTATCAGGGGTGTGAAGTAGGGATCTGGTGTTATCATTGGACCGAAATATTTTCACTGACATAAGAAAAACATGTTCAACTTGACCCGTGTTACAAATAAATAGAAATTCACAGGAAATTTTAAAGAAAGAAAAAAAACGTAATTTACTTTTCAAATATAAAATAACCATATTGTAGAACAGTGGATTATTCTACTCTCACTCTTCTCATTGCATGTTTTGACTGTGTGTCTGGGGCATACATCTTTGTTTTGGTGCAGAAGTGTGAGTGGGGTCAGCAGTGTGTGAGCTCAGCTGCAGAACTGGTGACACATACCAGCAGCTCTCTCTCTCTCTCTCTCTCTCTCTCTATCTCTCTCTCTCTCTCTCTCTGCTGTGCTGCATGTGAACAAGTGCAGGGAGCTACAAGCATTCAAACACGCAAACTGAACGAATAACCCTGCGATCGCCCCACACGGGCTGCAGCTCGTCACCAAACCACATGCGTCAGATGAGGGGGGGGGGAGGAGGAGGAAGAGGAGGTCAGTGCACGGATGGACAGAAGCACCACATGTCTGTCAGGAGATGTTAATAAAAAGTGGCAGAGCAGCGTGGAGGTGGTAATAATGTATCTCACCGTTGTCGATCGGCACCTCCACCACCACCCGCTCCATGTTTCTGTTTGGTGCATCCGGGAACCGCCTGACGCGCACTGCACACGTCCACGCACCAGTACAGGTTCACCACTGACGTGTAACTCAACTTGCCGGGGAAGCACGAGCAGCTCTTTTTCTTTTTGACTTGCACTTACTCTGTTTGACCACCAG
This sequence comes from Limanda limanda, assembly GCF_963576545.1. Lineage (NCBI taxonomy): Eukaryota > Metazoa > Chordata > Actinopteri > Pleuronectiformes > Pleuronectidae > Limanda > Limanda limanda. Next base: position 18,879,532 of record NC_083637.1, on the reverse strand, counting down.
AGGGAGGTAGAGGTCTTTCACAATTATAATGTGTGAGAAGTTCATAGAAGTCTCCACAGAGATGAGACACAGTGCCACGTGTGGTAAACATATCCGGTGTGTGTTTGTGTCTGTGCGTGTGTGTGTGTGTGTTCTTGTACAGCTCTTTGTGAGGACCACTATGAGTCTACAACCATGCATTATGCTAATGAGTGTCCTCACTGAGATAGCTGTACAGATGTATGGAGACCACATTAGGTGGTCTCTAAATTCAGGGATCTGGTAAAATTCTTGAAAAATATCGTCCTTAGTGAAACATGTGAAGTATACTTGGGCCTCTTGAAAGACTATTCATAAATTCAAGTTATTGTTATCCTTATAATTATTATTGCAAAAATATAGATGGAATCAATGTTAACATGTGAGATCACTTGACCTTTACAACCCTCTTCATGCTATATATGACCTTTACAAATATGAACCTTACAAACCATGTTGTGTGTGTGGACTTCAACCTGTGACCTCTAGAGGTGCAAGGAATACACAATTTTATATGTCACAGTCAAGACATACACACGTCATGATATTATGCAAATATTTGGGGTATGAAGCAGGAGTTTTGTTGGAAAACTGAAAATCAAGCTTTTAGAATTCAATGTTTTGTACATTAAATGAAAACTATATGTCTGATAGACTCAACTAACTTTAGGTTACTCTATGACTGTCAATGCAGTGAGTTAGCTGCCATTGGCTCCAATGCCAATACATTATTATATTTCTCATCAAGAGGTTAACTTTGTCTTAAAAACCTTCACTGAGACAAACGTGGATGTTGAATAGATGTTTGAATACATGCGCGTGATCTTGGACTCATCCTTGTTATGTCTTTTCTGCTATTTCTCTCTTTTAAAGAAATCACGTGCCGTCCTTGGACTCAGGGAACCCTCGTTGTTGCTGGTGTCAAATCTATTCGCTCGAAGGCTTTGGCCCACGCTGTCATTACAGGCGACACTGATGTTCAGTGTGGCTGTCATTTAGAAACCGCTGCACTGAGGAGACATGACACCTGACAAAAAGTCAGAAATAGACCAAAACGTGACAGAGACTGACAGAGCGGTAGTGTTATATCACATCATTCACTTTATAAATCCTGAGACTGAGCAGTGTAAATCATTGCTATGGTCATGCACATGAAAGAAGAGCTGGATAAAAGGCTGCATCTGCCTATACACCAGCAGCTGGCCCTGTCAGTGCTGACATGTCAGTGGACTTTTAATTATTCAGGACACACACCGTCCTGGTTCTGCCATGGGATCAAAAAACTTTTCTAATGAGAGCATTGGAACCGGCTGCCCTTCAAGGAATAAAAACTCTTCGCAGCTCTCTGACGCTCCTCCAGAAGACATCCTCCACACCCGTTTGCTGTAGTTTAAAGCAGGGCCGGCCCTGGCAATGTTGGCACCCTAGGCGAGATTTCAAATTGGCGCCCCCCAACATACACACGCAAACTGTCATGCATCCACAATAACTTTTGGACTGTATACAGATGCACACACAGGCAGACAAAATTGCAAGCTATAAAAAACAATAAAAATATATAATAAAAAATATAAAGAGTCTGTAATCAGCTGTACTGATAGCATATCATGTCATGTCGACAAAAATAAACATTAATGATGTCCAGTAATTTATTACATGTTGACTGACAAATCAGAGGTGAACACATAACATAACCTCCTTAGCAGAGGTAATAAAACCTCTACACATTTAACAAGGAAATGTCACCAACAATATTAATAATCATAAACACAACAGGAAATCAAAAGTAGAATGAAATGTTTCTAGAACGTCTAAATAGTTGACGGGTGATTTTCTGTTGGTCGACTTATTAATTTATTTATTAAAAGCTCATTTTCCCCTGCTACTTAGTCTATAGGGTTTTTATATTGTGTTTTATTTACATTGTATATATTGGTTTATTTTTGTCGTGCACTTTTTGCTGGTTGTACATCAAATTGCCCTTGAAGGATAACAAAGATTTTCTTTTATGGACAGCTTTAGTTAATCACAAGCTGCACAAACCAAGCAAGAGCAGCAAAGGAACCCAGCAGCCAGCAGGGGGCAGCCTCAGGAAATCACAAGGAAACCAGCAGCACCAGACTGTGATTCTTGTAAGGCTTTTAGTGGTGCTTAGTTCCTCACAGAAGTCAGCAGGCTGTTTGGCCTAGTGGTTGGCGTGGTTTATCTTCAACACGAAGGTCACGGGTTTGCTCCCCAATCTTTCTTATCTTCGTGCCGGCAATATACTGAACTCTTAAAATTGGCAGGATTTCAATCACCTATTAATTGCAAAATATATTACACTATGTAGATTTAAATTAATTAAATATAAAAAAAGAAAAAAAGAAAAATTAAACGAAATGAAATGAATAAAAAATTAAAAATAAAAACCTGCGCGGGCATTCCTGCGCAGTAGGTTTCTGTAAGCAGGATGTGTGCGCACAGTTTAATTTAATTTTTTTATTTAATTTAATTAAAACATTTTTTTATATATATTTAATTTGAAATGGTTATGGTTCATTTTTGTTTTTAAATTTAAATATTATTAGATATTGTGCAATGAATAGGTGGTTGAAGTCCTGCCAACACGACAGCCTGCCAAACTTGCCCATGAGTTCGGACCCAGCTCCTGTGTCCACTGGTGTCCTGGCTCCACCCATGGCAGCGTAGTGGCGTGGGGCTGGCTCATCCCTGCGGCCCAGGGAGCTCATTTCTCCGAGCTGGTTCAGGGGTAAATGATGCTGGTCTTTACAGGTGACTGACTTACGCAAGCCTGTAGCCGCCCCCCACCCCCCATCCCCCACATGAGATTATGTGCTTGTGTGTGTGTGTGTGGCCGCGGTGCTTCCCGGTTCTTCCCGGCATTACGCTGCCGGTGCGAACATGGGCGAGAAAATGAGGCGGACCGCTTTTCGCGGCGCTTCTACCTCCGTTGCGTCCCGGGAATAGAGGATGATGGTGTGACGTTAATATATTGTTTTACATTGCATGTGTCAGGTCATGATAATTCAGTCTCTTGTGCCGCCCTCTCGGCATTTTTCACCCTAGGCAACCGCCTATGTCGCCTGTACCAAGAGCCACCCCTGGTTTAAAGGCATGTCTCTGCCTCTGGACACATTTCTGTATCTCTGTTCTCCCGTTGTGCAGCATCATCATTTTTCATATAATATACACTGTGTTACGTTTTATTTATTTGAGTCACTTCCAACACTTTACTGTAACAAACCAGATTATAGGTTGCAAATGTTGTAAATCCCGCACTTTTGATTGAGGATATATGGTGAAGTCAAGAGAAATAATCAGTGGCTATTGCAGGATCACATTTATTCAGATTAAAAGCTGATTTGTAAAAGTACAGAAACAGAATGATTAATAATCACAAATGGAGTCCAATATAGTCTCTTTCTTAAAATGACCTTTGAAGAAAATAAGGAATTGTACTGTTTACTTTAGCACATAAATACATTCACTATAGATACATTTCTTAATACAATTGACACATGACACCCATTTTCTAACCCGCTTTTTTTAATTAGAGGAAGGGAGAGAGGGACCAAAACCCAAAATATATTAAATATGTATTGTTGATAAATGTGTTGAGACAATTCTTTGCACTTTCTAAGCTATTCCTTCCAGAGAGGTTTTAGGACCCTCAGTAAAAGTTACAGCCTGTTACCTGAACGCCTTGACACATGCAATATATTTTAAATGAAAGTATATCATCATGAAATCCAGGTTCCTTCAAGTATTTTCCTGTTTTTTCCTTGCACCTCGGCTATAAATAAGCTAATGATCAGCAGCGTGGACAAAGTGGATCAAAGAGACAACATGACGCAAAATTTCAACAATAGGATAAATGTCCCTTTTGCTCTACTGTTGAAAACGAGAGTTAGAAGTAGTTATGAAACAGTAAAAGTGGATGAAATACAAAAAAAACATGTCCCCCTTGTGAGTGGGGAATATATGTATAACAACAGTAGTTATGCATTATTGAATTTTTGTTTCAGTGCATTCTGTACTTTCAGTATCCATGGCAATGAAATATTTTCCTTGTGCCCTTTTAGTCGCACTTTTCTGTTTCCTTCCAGAGTCACACATAAAAAACCCGAGCATTTCAATGAATATCAGATTAAATAGAAATACAGTTTGGGAGGTCAGAGTTAAATCTGGATTCAGCAAGCGTCTTCTTCAGGGACCATTCAGCAGACTGAGCAGATGTTTTCCGGTATGCAACTTTAACCAAAGGATTCTTTTTCACTCACATCCCGATGCCCAACACTGACAGTGGAATGTCAAATCAATTCAACATCACACATAAAATGAAACCCCCCCAGAACATTGACATCTACTGAGCCTCCAATTCAGCTCTAAAAAGACATAAAAAATATATTCTGTCTTTTTCTCTTAGGGTTAGGGTTACACATCTGAGAACGTTTTGAGATACGTTCAGAAAAGTATTTTTGTGTGGTTGATATGTTTGACTGAATTTGGACGATATGTAGTATAATTTTAATTTAAATGGAAATAGTTATCCTATTTGTTTCCACGCCAAATGAATACTAATAATTATGTGTTCCATTGACTTTTGTTAGTAAAATTTGTTTCCATTTCAAAAAGTAAAATGTGCTACATGTTGATCAGTATAAAAACATGTCCCTAATTTAGCCTCTTTTCTACATCACCACCAGCCGCGAGAGTGTAACATCAAATCACTGTAACCATAGTAACAAAGCAGTGACAGGTCCTGTGGTTATCACCCTCACGTTCCACTGCATGCACAGGTAAACATGTGCACGCACACACATTCTTTTTTATTCTCATTTATTTGTCACACACATGCACGAATGCATTTACACCCCCACCCCTCGGTACTCACAGATCTGTGCAGGTGTGCAGGATTATGGAGTTTGAATGACAGCCCTAGCCTTTTCACGTGGTGATCACTGAGAGCTGCCCTTGTGGAAACTCAGTGTTTCCACTATGGATGACTCACACTGAAGATTACACCCTGCCCCCCCCCCCTCTTCTCCCCTGCTTTTGGCCACTTCAACCTCTCTTCTTCTATCCTTTTTTTCTCCCCTGACTCCCTCTCCTGCGGCACGGTCTCTCTCCTCAGTCTCTTTCACATCTCTGAGCATTTGTTCACAGAAAAGCCTTGAGTCCTGACTCACACATCGCAGTGAGGGGGTGTAACACGGCCTCCAGCTGCCGTGAACAGCTGGTTTTAAGTGAAAACTGAAGAACAGAAATAAGTCACACGCTCAAAGTCTCGAAACAAGAAAGAATTAGTGATCAGATGAGGATTGTTTTTAGGGCAAAGAGCTGCATTTATTCATTGTGCAGCTCAATGGTACTGGAACATTTGGGAAATGAAAAATGTATTTCAGTTTGAACTGAATATTTTGCCTGAAGGGATGGAATTTGTGAAGTTATAGCTAAACACTAGTGTCTCTATCAGAACTTAATACAAATGGTTTCCACTGTCATAACCGAGAACATTTTGAAAAAAATTTCCTCATTAAAGAGTCAATCTTATTTTAAATATACATATATATATATTGTGTTAAATATACACACAAATGAACAAGAAACAACATTCTCCTGATACAGCAACAGTTTGTTCATAAGTTACAGACATCTTGGTTGCTGGGCGATATGTGACCCAGAGCCTCTGTGACAATGTTGAGACTGAATATCAAAATATGTGAAGATTGGGAGAGACAGCTGAATCCATGTATCTATGCAAAGGACGAGTTTGGAGTAAATCATGAAAAGAAAGCTGTCAAACAAGCATGGGTACGAAAACAATAATGGTGAAAAGATCTCTCCATCTCTCCATCATTCATAAATCTATCGCCTTGTGTTAACTTCATCTCCAAGCTGTTGTAAGTGTCACCTAAATGCGTGAGAAAGGCATTCAGAGGCTCAATAACAGATACATTTTATAAATCCTGAGAGCACAACATTCTCCTGCTGGTGAATCAAAAATCACCTAAAGGACAACAGTAATATTACTCTGTCCCTATATGTGCTTTAAATTAGGTAACCACGACAGGACTCAAGTGTTCATTTATGTCACACCTATAGAGTCCCATCGGTCTCCGATCCATCAAACCGCCCTCATTGTCTCATTGTAAATATGGGGTACATATGGTTGCTATGGAGACTGTTCTTCTTGGCAACACAGAGATGTGCTCTGTAGTGTGATTGGCCACAACATCCCTTTGCCCCATGTCTTGGGTGTATGAGCCACTGGCTTAGAGATACTCTACTACAGACGTCTGAAGGTATACACCCATGTCCTTAAACACAGAATTTGGCCTCTAAAAAAATGTATAATGTGGATGTGTATGTGTAGTGAACGTTTTGCCCGTAGCCAGGAGGTTTATAATATGCAACACGAAGCACCAAATCAAAACACTGTCAACTGTGACTATGTGATGCATATGACACCTTTTATATACATATAGATGTATGCATGTATTTTATGAATGTAAAATAAAGATCAACATAAGCATCAAATTCTCTGGAGATTTAAACTGATCAAGGGATTTGAGGTGGTCACAACTTATATGTTTTTAGGTTTTGTAAGGTATTATTATAGATCAGAATGAGTCACTCCAATAATTCTGGAGTTGAAATTCAAATTCAGTTTCTTTTTTTGGAACAAATGTGCCTGTTACCTTCACTCCTTTGTAAACACCATTACTGGATTATGGTGATCGTCTCTTTATGAATGCACCTGACCAGTGCCTGCAAAAAGCTGATACTGTGTACACCTTGTATGTTTTATACTGTATGTGTCCCCAAAAAACACAGCATCACTATTCCCCCCCTGCTGTCAATATTGCTTGCCCCCTCAGCCTCAGTTCTCATTCTGAAACAGGAAGGGTTGGTGTTGTAAAAAAGTGGCTGTGACGGTTAGTGAGAAAATACGTTTTTGAAAGGTCAAACCCATTCAGATGGAGTCAAGTAAGAGGTAAATTCATTTTAACAGAGCTTCAGATTAATGTCAGTTTCATTAGTGTTATCTCCGTCATGCTAATTATAATGTTCCGGCCGTGTGTAGACTGCCCTGTTGACTCATGCAAAACAGTTACTTTTTAATGAGAGATGACAGTAATTGCTCCGTTACGTCTTTAAATATAGTATTTGTGGGTGTGTTGTGAATCCAAGTGTTAAGTACGGTATATATATATATAGTAAACATGTTGAACTTAATTATACATTATGGTGCAGTAGGTTGCTCCTTTTGGAAACAATCAATCAGGAATAGTTGGCTAAGCAGTGATAATTAACAAGAGTAAGACCGTAAAACTGGAATGGGAAGGAGTGCAGCGAGAAAGAATGAAAACAACATTGTGAATTTGATAAAATCTAGTAAAAGAAATACACAGAAAAGCACATGAAAAACTTGGGTCCTGGGATTAAAACCACGTCAACTTCGCATCACCCTATTCTCTCCCTCTGGGAAACTGTTGCACCGCTCCGTCCATGTCTCCAAGTCTTTTGGACTGAAAAGCTGAAACTGGAAATATTGACTCTTGTGCATTAGGCATTTTGGGGGTTCTCCATTTTGGCTCTGCAGTCTACATGATGGAGCAGGTGAAGCCACAGCACTCCTTCAGCAGGGTAAGGCCGGTCTTGGTGAAGGGGGAGGAGCTCTGCTGAGCCCTGGACGGCACCCGTCTGGTTGGTACACCTGCAGAAATCACACCGAACATAAAAAAGATGTGGTATCAAGAGACAATTTAATTCACGAACACACTCGAACAAATTAAGGCGCCGAGGAGGAGATACATTTGCCACTGAATAATTCTTCCTCAGTTTCTAAAACCTGCTTTTACAAAGTTGCAAGTCGCTCTATACTTAAATACCTTTCTTCATTAAATTTCTTGGGAATTTGGAATTCAGAAAATCTGCCATTTCTTTATCTTCTTCTTTCTCCCTGTAGAAATAGAAAAGAGAAATAAAGTGAATGAAAATACATGAATAGAAAAGATCTGAGATTTTACAGTTCAAAGTCTTCTGTTGCAAAAATACAACGTGATGGGCGTTGGGAGAATGTCTGAATGAGCCCATGTGAGAACACAGCAGGAGATCCTCTGCGGGATTCACCATGAGCAACTGGGCCGTCACTGGTGTCGATTTGCTGTAAACAAAATCACGTGATCTCTGCAGCAGAATGAATATTTACATCCTGCCTCTGCCTGCTGCTCCTCCACTCACCTGAACACTCTGGAGGTTTCTGTGTTGTTGTGAACGCGTCTGAGCGGAGTATGTGTGAAAGGCAAACTCCGGGACCTCTTATGAGTCTGAATATACAAATGTAAAAGTCAAAGTTGATCTCTGTACTTCAAACTCTCCAGACCCGCCCTTTGTTCCACAAGTATGTCTGAACATTTCAAAGATCTCTCCAAAGGCGTCTGAGGTACTTTAATTCACACTTTCTCTCTGTATACGAGAAGCTGGATTTTTTTGTAGAGAGATGAAACACCCTCTCAGATACAGTTAAAAAAAGATCTGCCTTACTCAGAGAGATTTTGTATTCATTACACACTCACAGTCCCTTTTTGCCTCTGCAGAGAACAGGTGTATAATAGAACTGTGTGGTGCTTCGAGCAGGGCTATACCGAGACACACTCTATATCCATATCTGTTATGCTATTTATTCTTTAACAGCATGCTTGTTGTATATAGACTGACGTGTTTTGAAAACTGTGACATAGAACCTGCAGAGAGTTGAATGTTGTGAAGGACGGACCGTTTTAAAATAAAAGAGGTAAATAACAAAAGAGTGATGTCTATATTCGAACACGGATAACATGGCTGTGAGCGCCGTCACATCCTCTTCCCCCAGCGATCCATTACCACGCTGTTGATCTCCTGCTTCCTGCCTCTCACCTTCCCAGCACCCCCTCCAGCGCTTTCACAGCAGGTTGTCAGCTGCCAGTCGTTCACACAGTCTAACCATGTATGATACTGCCTGAGAACTGGAGTGGAGAGAAGATTAAACCACATAAACCTTACCTCAGGAACCATGTGGTTCGTCCGCCATCACATTAGATTAAGCAAGTGACAAGTGTTCAGCCAAAGGACCTGTGAGGATGTGTACGCTGCATCTGGATCCACACCAACAACAATTGGTAAGTCGATAACAGAGACTTGAATTCTATTTGAGTGTCCTCCATAAGACAAGATCAACCTATAGCAAGCCCACCTTAAAGTAAAAAACATCTTACATATATTAATAGAAATCTGTAGATTAAAAAACAGAAAAATAAACAGATAAAACTAGAATGGCACTCCCCTTATGAAACCATTTAAATTCACTAGTTCTAGATTTTTATTAAGATCTACACCAAATTACACACACTTGTAGCTCCATAGATTTACCTGATTTTTTTCCCCCCCCATCAAAATCCATGAATTATTTTCTGAGAAATCAAGAAAATTGTTTAAATAAATGCAGTTTCCCACAATGTGAAAGAAAATGAAAAACATTCCTGGATCTGCCCCCTGGTTTGGAGTAAAATGTAAATTTCAATAATAATCACCAACAGCCTTTTACTTAACCAATGGCAGCACCCCCCCCAGTGCTCACTGACACATATGTAATTGAAATGGCTCTCCGCTGTGCGCTCTGTATTTCAGCCTCTGTCAGCGCTCGGGCCTCAGGAAACGTTCCCTTGTTTTAATGGGGCTCAGTGGAGCGGCTTTGTGCAAATGTGCATATAGATGATAGTGAACTGAGTTACAACTTTGTCACTATTAGTATCACAAGTTATAAGAGTGTTAATGAAGGAGGATCGGATTTCACGATATATAAAAGAGAAAACAAAGGAGTATTCAAAATTAAAAATTAAAAACAAGTGTAGATGCCCTAACACTGCAAAAATACTCTGTGTGCACTGCATCTCTGGTCACCAGTGGTTTTGTGTGAGCAATAGTATTATAATTTTTTTTTCATTTTGAATTATTCATCGACACCTATAGCGACATTCAGTCGAGTTGTTAGCTGTAAAAAACAAACGCAGAAGCCGAAGCACACCTGAGTCGTTCGAACTCCACGTCGTCCACCAGGTAATCTCTCGTCTCCACCAGCTTGTGTAACTGCTGCAGGAGCTCGTCCTCCTTCTGCCGGTCCTCCTTGGACTTGTCATTATCTATAGCGCAAAGGAAGAAGACATCTGAGTGTCTTTATTGTTTGTCCAAATTTACCTGCTCGAGTGCCAATTCAATGGGAAATCAAACAAACAATATGGCAATGAACAAATGGGTTATTATATGGAAATGTATCCATCAATATAGTGATTCTTGGAAGGACAATCATGTGCCTTGTTGATGAGAGCTGGATGAGAAGATATACGGGATTTGTGCATGTCCTCAAATTATTTTACCATGAGCTAAGGTTTGACAAGCAAGGTGTCCAATTTCCCAAAAAAAAATTAAAAACATGAAAAAGGCAGTGCTGCTCAAACCTGGGCATGATGGCTGCTGTTAATAAGAAACAGTTAACGGGTAAGTACATCTTTTCCTATAAAATACCAAACTTTGCCTTATTTATTTATTAGTTTGTTTATTCTTTTGTTAATTTATTTCTTCAGTCCAGTCTCAACAACCATCAACATCCATGGAGATGTACAGTCTTACCTGGTACAGAGACTAATTTGTGCAGCTCCTTCTTCAGTCGAGTGATCTCCTTGCACAGCTGAATGTCGTCCATCCTGCACAAGTATGACCGTACAACACACACACACACACACATACACACACACACACACACAAACACACACAAGTAAGTGGTGCACATGCTAACTCACTTTCTACTTTAAAGGGCAACCGAGAGTGTTATCTCGACTCTAATCGGCAGGAAAATGAAATTCAGAAGATATTGATCTAGTGTTTCTCAGTGGAGAATGTACGATCTTTGCCGAGCACAAGTCCCGGCGGGGGACTCAGAATCAGATAGCTTTCACTCAGAATCAGACGCTTTCTCTTTCAATGACCCTTCAAGTCAGAGGATCATTACCGGCCCTGAGGTGGTGTGGAAGACCCTCAGTGCCTTCCTCGCCTAACGGGACCTGCCAAAAGTCTTTTTTTGCAGACACATGGGGACAGGGTCACACTGAGTTGTGCACATTACAGACATTGATCATTGTCAGCGGAGTGAATACCATGCCACCGCTTCTCGTCTACCTGTCATGTAGGACGCTCTCTGCAGGCATGTAGGTGGAGAAACGGCCACAAGGTCTGGAATACTAATGACATTCTTAACTTAGACTTACCAGCAGAAAACACTCTTGATCTTTGTCTCCACCTCCGACAATCTCCCAGCCTACCACTTTATCTGCATGACTCGTGCTTGCTACTCCACGCACGCCACTCCTCACATAGAGGATAAGTCAAAAATGATTTGAGCTGGTGTTGGTATGGAGAGTCTGAAGGATGCTGTTCTGTGTGTTGTTAAAGTGTCAGTCTTCAAAGATTGTTTATCTTTGAACACTTGAACTAACAACTAGGTTGCTTAGACATACGCCTAGTCACACTATAGAGTGGAAACCAGATATAGTGATCACATACACAGTGATCAACCGTTTATATGGATCAAAAAGCTTGGGACAGAATCGTTCCTTTACAAATGCTGTTTAAGTAATTGGGTTATAGTGATCACTCTGGGTCTTTTCATTTATGTTTGGATAGTAAAAAGGTTATGTTTTACAGATTTTAACGGCTCTATCAGTATTTTACTCCTCCTCTCTGTGTCTCTATCATTCACTGTGTCTCTATCATTTTGGTAACACAATCATTATACGCGGATCCACTGTTGTACTATTATTGGCAACAACTCCATTATTGCAAATGTAATTACCACCCCCTTCATCTCTGTCAGCGGTTTTTCTCTGTATAAATACTTGTGATCCCTCATTTATGTTAGGCACTGTCTCTTCTCATGAATGTTGTAAATATTGTTGTTTTGTTGACACCCATCATTTTTTCCACTTCTGTCTTTCTCAGGGTTCCTATGAGACAAATTGTGATTTATAAAATAATCACGCGTGTTTCGTGTTCCGTGTTTCCTATATTTGGTGAATAAAGCTGTGATTAGTATTGTGGGAATTGTTTATAGTTGGGAATATTTGATGGTTAAGGTATAAAAACACAATCTACATAAACTCTCCTCTCTCATCCGACATATCAAGGAGTTGCCTTAAACAGACTCGATCGATTAAATCTATTCAACGCAACAACAGTTCTCTTTTCAGCTTTTGCTCTGCCGCACAGGAAGTAAGGATCTGAAGTGCCTGGCTGTGTGTCCTCCTCTTGTCTACTCATTGTTATTATTTTATGCAGGTCTTATCTCATCGTCGAAGTGTATTCTACTGCAAAGGAATAGGGGTTGCTTTCACCCAACAATTTATTTATTTGCTTCCTCACTTCAACTTCTACACCAATGACACACAAGTGAAAGCGGTGCTGTTGAGTCACTCACATGTATCTGAGCTCTGACTCCCTCCTGACCAGGACGTCTCTGATCCTGTCGATCTTAAAGAGCTCCCCCTCAATGTCATCCACGGTGATGGTAGAGTCCGCCATGGACACTACATCGTCCTCTGAAGGAGAGAGAGGGAGAGAGGGAGGAGAGAGAGAGAGAGAGAGAGAGAGAGAGAGAGAGAGAGAGAGAGAGAGAGAGAGAGAGAGAGAGAGAGTTTGTTACAAAGAAAAACTTGAATTACCTCCCTGCGTTGTATGCCTCCACAAACCAGTGCAGTTTCAGTCTATATATGAGGCCACGGTGACCTTTGACATTTGAACAATGAATTCTAACCAGTAAGTCTTTGAGTCAAAGTGACAACAGGTAAAAAATATGAGGCAAGTCCCTAAATGCAGAGTTGAGATCTCATGTTAAAAATACCAAAAACATGTTTTAAGGCCACTATATTCTTGGCCTCTGACCTTTGTCCACTAAATTGTAATAACTTCCTCTGTGGGGCCAAATGACCAGATTGTGTGTGTGTGTGTGTGTGTGGACAACAAATTTGAAAGGAATCCTTATGGGTGCTACTGACATATTGTATTCACAAGGCAAACAATGAAGTTTGTGGGGTCACAGCAACCTTGACCTGTGACCTTTGGCCACCAAAATCTAATCAATACATGCTTGAGTCCAACTGAGCGTTTCTATCAAATTTGAAGAAATTCTCTCAAGGGGTTCTTAAAATATCAGGTTCACAATAAGGGGGCAGACGGCCACTTGCTAACGCCGTTATGGAGCCATAAGAAATGGTGTACAAATACAACATGGCTCACACAAACGTTGAAGTATATGTAGACTCTTTTCTCTATTAAAGGGCGTTTAACCCTCTGCAACACTAACCCTAACCCTCTTCGACTAGAAAACACCATAACAAACTCATAGATAATCCAATGACTGAATCTGCATTTTAAACAGGATCAACAGCTGCAGAAGGTGTTCTCTGAAATTGCTGCTAGATGAGGAGCAAAGCAGAGCATCACAGCTAAATTACCAGGTGTCATGGTTTGGCACGACTCTCCCTCTCTCTCCCTGCCTCTCTCACACATACACACAAACACACACACACACACATACTCACACGCACGCACTCACTCACTCACACAGAAAAAGAGATTATTTTCCTAAACCCCTGGGATAGTCCAGGAAATAGCCATCACCCCTCCAGTATGGCTGACAGACACACACGGCAGTCCTTTTTACTTTGCCTTATTTTGTCTTATTTTGAAGTCCACAGTTCAGTAATTAGTTGACACAGAACAGGATCTAAATGTCTTTCAAAACTCGAGTTAAGACGAGTGGTCAAATAATTTGTCAACTGAAAAAAGAAAGATTAAGCAACAATGTCTATATTATGTTGTTACGATGTGTTGTGGTAAATTGAGTCTTTTAGGGTTTTGGACTGTAGTTTAATCGATAGAGAAAACAAGAAATAAAAAAGTCATTGTTAGTTGTAGCGGACTCCTAAAAACACACTTTGAGTCAATGGGCATTTTGATTTTACCTCAGGAGTCACTTCATCTATAACCTGACTCAGGCAATTTTATTTCCAGCATTGCATGAAAATGGTGGAACAACTGATTTACATTTAACAAAAACAACACTTAGCAAAAAAACAACAACTATCAAAGCGTCACTTTTTTTTAGTACAAAGTGAACTTGCCTTCACAACATCTCAGCATACAGGGCTACATGTTCATAGAAAGGGTCCTAATTATTTCCACAGAATAATGAGATGGGGGTCTGAGTCCCTGGAGGAATATTCCCTTTCACACACAACGGCTCTGCAATTAAAAAATCATACCGTACACAGAGGGCGGCTTGGTGAACGGTAACAGTAAACGTGACACTGTGTGGGAATCTGTCACACTACAAACCACTCTCTGCTTTAACCCCATCATTCAAATCTTCTTCCTCTACCATGAAAACAAATAATATATAACAGTAATGTACATGGAATTGTACTTTGTTTTACAAGGACTCACTCTAAACTTCTCTTTAATGAGCCCGTTTCAAGATATGAAAGGACATCAAAGCAGAAGCAGAAGCACGCAGCTAAATCAGACATCGATTTTTATATAAATGCAGTTGTTTTAGAGGTGAACATCAAATTTCATATTTGTTTTACCCCGATAGTCGTAATAAAAAAGCAACTCTGCCTGCTCTTGAATTATTATGTTGTTTTCATCTACAATTGTTTGTTATTGGCAGGGTTACGCGAAAACTACTGGATGGATTTCCATGAAATTTGAAGGAGGAAAGTGGTATGGGCCAGTAAAGAACCCATTACATTATCACATCCAGGATTTTTTCACATTATGAGATAGGGGTTCTTTTATTCACCTTTTTGTCGTGATTTCCCAGAGAATAATTCATGGATCTTGATGATCTGACATATTTAGGGGGATCGATATCTTTGACGTTGGCCTTAGCTGAGTTATCTTCTCTACTGTCATTCTGGTTACATTTATCACTGTAGTTGTTCTGTGTTACTGTCACTTCCTGGACGAGAGCTGGGAAGATACCAGTAGGGTACCAGTAAAGCACATACACACATGCCAAGTAGAGGTCTAGTTAAGAGTATTAAAGTGGGACAAAAATGTGAAGAAAATACAAATTTGAAAAAAGTAAAATCCCACACTGTCTTCACTAATTTACTCAAATCGCAGGGTGACCATTTACTAGCAATAACATTCATTCATATGTGAATCAGGATCTGCTGCTGACACAACTCCACAGCCACTACCAGCAGCCACACACACACACAAACACACACACACATTATAATTGCTCATTCACCACATGTATCTCAGACGAGCTTCACCGACCGTGACCGTGCACCTTTTCTTTTGTTATCCTAAGCTGAATGTTCAATGTTTGGTGCAGCCTCTCATTGTTGGAGACACGGCTGCAGAGGCTCTTCAGGACAGGTTATTCTGCGGCTGAGCAGTTATGACTCATCAGCAGACCTCTATGAAACGTCCCCTCCTTTCCACTTCGTCCCCATCTCCACTCTCTAGCAGTTCACAATTTTCATCTCCTCACTTCACCCCACATTTCTCCAACATCTCTCCTCCGTCTCTTTTTTTTAAATCCAAGGTTTCAGGCTCAGCTCCGACTCTCTCTCTCTCTCTCTCTTTTTCTTCTTACAATGGCTCAATGTGCTTTACACCTAATGAGGTAGAGCAGCATACTGACAGACACATCAGCCAGATTAGAGACCAGGAGGCAGAAGTGAAGAAGAGAGGAGGAGGAGAGAACAAAAAGAGAAAGGGTCTCAGTGAAACTGGTCATAGACGGTGTTTCAGCCCCTGCTTCACAAAAAGGGCACAAAAATGAGCATTAGTCAGAAAACAATGAGTAACAGCAGGGCATTATTTTTTTTCATAAATAAATGATAATTTATAAATGAATGATTAACAGAGAAAATTTACAAATTTGCAAAAACAGTACAGCTGTGAGGAGCAAAGAATTTGTCAATTACTCATGCTGAGTTGATGTCAAGTCACACATGAGGTTCATTAGACATCATGTTAGGTGCAGCTAATATGTACACACACACACACACACACACACACACACACACACACACACACATACACACACACACACACACACACACACACACACACACACACACACTTGGAGATGACACCTGTGGATCCTTGACATTTTCAGAGCAGCTGTCTGTGATGAAACTAGAAAAAACACATTGATTGGTTCTATTACCCAGAATACTAAAAATAACCTGAAAGGAGCTAACGTCATGTTAAACATTTCTGTGAGAAATTATACAAAGCAGAACTATGAAGTGGAAAACTGTGCATACATCACAAAATAACACATTGAGGTCCCTATAATTCACTATTCACTTTCCCAAAGACAGTAACTGCCTGTACCAATCATTGTGTGGTAAATCCAGGCACAGACACACAATAGGAACATTAACTGTAATATAGAGAGAATGTCACTTTTAACTGAGTGAATAGATGCTGCAGTGTTGGTTTGCTGCTTCACCTGGTTTGCTGGCGTCTCTGCTCCATTCAGTGCGCTCCAGTGAACCGTACTGATGAGGAGATGCTGGCTTCTTCTCCATCAGGTCCAGCGGCACAGTGCAGCTCCTCTCTTCTATTCTCTTCTTCTCTTCCAGTTGCAGAGGCTGAGGATCAGCAGTGAAAACTACAGGGGGGGAGTCGGCCAGCTTCACTTTGCTGTTGTGCTTCACTGAGTCATCGCCACTCACACACCAAACCTGCAGAGGCAGAGGAGGCAGAGAGATTCCAGCTGTGCCCAGCTGCTGCTCAGGCAGGTGTGGTGTGTGTGTGTGTGTGTGTGTGTACTCGGTGTGAACAGCGCCCTGGTAACACACTGTGCCCGGAAAGTGACTACCTACTGCCACCTAGTGTCCACTGAGCGCAGTTACAGCGGAGGAGAGCTCTCACTCTGCGGTGCGTCAGGGCAGGGGCATTTCAAGAAATTTAAGGGGACACAGGCAAACGGGGCCCCTTATTGGGACCCCCCCCCCCCCCGTATAAACAAACAACACATTATTCCAATATTCCAATAATATCTATCCAAATTGAAAACTGCGCAACAACATAGATACTGGTACAGTATTAAAGTTAAAGTGCAACCCCTCCACCACCATCCCGCACATGTTATACACATCAATAATGTTCTGGATGTGCCTGCAAAGAAAGTTGATGGGCCAACTTTTCTCATACATAAAAAGGGTCTATTCAGGCCAGCAGAGCAACTGCACCTTGGTAACACAGTGAAAGACACTGTTCATACTGTAGATTAGTAATTATACATCAATGTTTTTTTCTACATAGTGACAACTTCACATAAACCCATAGCCACATAAAGCCATAGCAACCAGTTGAGTTCCAACAGCTTCCTTCAGCTTGTTTCTATGGTTCTGTTTGAATCGGAATTTTATATTAATTACTTCACATACAATATGTATTTTTGATCAAAGGTGGCTGTGTGGGCCAGTTTGTAATGGTGGTGGGCATCAAGGTCTAAAATTACAATGATTTGGGCGGAAAGCTTGTGGTATAAGGACTTGTGGGGGGGAAGGGGGTTTCCAACCATGGTGTTGTGGCAGTCTCCTGTAGAAAGCATATTGTAGAATTTGGTGGGTGGATCAACGTCTCCTTTCTCAACGCCCCTGCATCAGGGCAACACCGCCTCCTTCTCTCTGAGGTCAGTGATTCAAGCAGAATTTATCATAAAGCACCAGGACATCAATGTCTTCCAAACAAAATCATTTATTTACACAATCACATTTATCCTCTCCATACATATATAAGATGTGAAAATATCAGAAATTCATATATATTATATATGAAACTAATGTGCAAAATTGTTAATGAATTCACAACTCGTGATTTTAACCCTTCCAGGCTAGAGGAGACACAGACACACAGGCTCACATGATTACATTTTGTGATGTCATGCACCAATAACACATCACTTCCAGTCTTTACAATCTCTGAGATAATACCTGATCTCAGAGGATGCTTTAAACAAAGGCTCCTGAGTAAATTGTTTTGGCTGATAAAGTCACACACAAAACACAGAAGACCGTTTTCCATCAATAACTCAAAACTTAACAAATAGTTGTGGCAGATCCTCTAAAGTCAGAGGGTTATCTTATCATAACTATGTTTTTGGGAAGTTTTCATAATCCTGACATATATATATATAGAACAACACGTTAATCATAAGTCGTATTACTTTACTCACAGCTGTTCCTCTTTCACAAGGAAACGATAAAAAAATACGAATTTAGTGCAAATAGATCAAGATTAGCAAACTTGTGAAATAAACCACATGGAGTGAATGAGGGATTAACATGAAGTCTATCATCCCCCCTCTTTGGCTTGATCTGTGTAATATCCACACGTCTCTGATACTGTCAAACAATAAAGTTGCTCCTTTTCTCTGAATGCCGGACATTGCACATGGTTCTAGCTTCTGCTCTCGGTATTGTGTGGTGCTGGAAAGTTTCTGGAACTTTTCCAAACACTCAACCCAAGAATGGCGTCGGTCAGCTGGCAGTATGTGACAAGCTGTGGGAATAACAAGCAATCTGAACGATAATGCAAAAACAACTCTGACAGTGATGTGCCAGCTGTCATCGTACCAGTCCATCAACAATCCGGATGGATCAATATCTGACAGCAGGCGTGTCTGTATTTCCACATTCTTCTGTGTAAGTGTACGCATGTAAGTGCATGTACAGTAGGTGTGTGTGTGTGTGTGTCTGTGTGTGCATGTGCTAAGGAGACAGTAAAAGGTAGTGTGTCTATGTAAGTTAAACAACTGTTACACTCAACCTCAATCTTTCCAGACTGTCAACAGAGTTTAAAGGATCATGTCACATGATTATATCAACCAATCATCACCAGCCCCGAAATCATCACTGGATGCAAAGCATGTCTTTGCCATAGACTGTGTAGTCCATGGTCTTTGCTTGTGTTTTTCTCTCTGCAGTGTAACTTGCAATATTGCTCTGATTGCATGATTCCAATCTGCATATACTGACTTTCTGTCTTAAAGTACGCACAGTGGTTTCCTCACAAAGGGTAAAAACACTGTTTGAGTGACTGTTGAGTTCAGTCGTAGCCTTCAGCGTGATCACACAGCTGCCACTGACTCCAGTGCAGTAGGTCTTCTGTCTGTCTGTGTGTCAGTAAGTCTTCATACAGCTTGGATGACCACGATTCTCAAGTTTCTGCGCGACCGTCGTGTCAGTTGATGATTCCAGCAAACGTGTTGATTGGTAGATGGAGTCCTTTGCTCATGTATTTGCTCAGTCCGGCGTTTTTGTCCTCTCCCAGCCTGAACTTGGACCTGATGGTTTTCTGGACACAGTATCCGGGATCCAGACACGGGGAGATCGCGATGCTACAAGACAAGCAGGGTCAGAGCAGAGCCATCAGTTTGGGTCAAACAGAAATTTCCAGATTCATGTGTGTTGAAAGGGCCAACTTTCAGATTCGAACGGTATCATAAGCTGCTTGCTTCCAACTTTGTTCTAAGTAATAAAAGAAAGCAATTAAGAAAGAAATGCAAATCAAGCTGAGGCACAAACAAGAGCCCAGAAGTAACCATTTCAAACACAAGCTGCAGGGTTCCACTTTAAAAACCCACCATGGCTGATACCCTTGGTCCTGGAGAGGGCTTCATTAATAGCAGCTCTCTTTGATCTGCTGCTGCTTTGATGGCAATCGTGACTATCAATGATTATTTTTCCAACTAATGAAACACCAACGCTTGAATATGACCTTTATTCAGTGGTGTAATAATAAAGGAAGTGAGCAACAGGACAGCAGAGGGTCGACTCTCTCTTACCTCTGCACGTCTTTGTACGTCCGTTGAGAGTCTCTGTCCAGTGTGATGGTGAAAGATCGACTCTCCAACGAGTGAATCTTGATGTTACTGGCCCGAATCTTTGACTGTGAATTTTTTAGATAATAGTATTAAAGGAGTTATCATCATATGAACTGTTTTCAATCCAACACTAGTCTATCGCCTGGCTTACCACACTGCTGTTTTTAGTTTTGGTTGTAGATTCATTCATCGTCAGAGTCAAACAGTTCAGATCTGTGAGAGAGAGGAAGAGAAAAAAGTGAGCACAGTGGTAGAATATTAAATATTAAAACCTGTGTGTGTTGGGACATGACTGAAATACTGAGTGTGATAAAGATGATGCTGCACCTTCTGCTTCACTAGAGGGAATAGCACTGATCTGAGCTCCTGACGTCCTAACAGAGATTCCTTTGTCAACGTCTCTGCCGCTTAATGTCACCTGGAAACATCCACACACACACAAACACAACATTCCAGTGTCAGTGATTATGCACTCACATGCAGGCGTCCCACACAGAAACAACATTATCTGGAAATGGAAACTTCCCCTTATTGCACAACTATACTGGAAACCCCAGGTTAGGAGGAAATTGTGCACATAAAAAACAAGGCAACACACCTTTTTGTATTTCATGGAGACAACAGCTCCCAAGAACTCCCCCGAGCCCCTCCTCGGTTTATCTGCTGGAGAGACATGCATGTTGTTCAGCTTCATTGTGCACAGAGAGAGGCAGGTGAACATAAGGGTCACTAGTGCACGTAAAAAAACAAATATAAATGGAAATGTTGGAAAAACTAGAATGGCACTCAGTAGAGCTCATACCTCCACCAAGGTCCAATAACCTTTAAATTGACTAGATCCCGATTTTTATTTGGCTCTGCCTCCCATTGCAGAAACAAATATATATATATATATATATATATATATATATATATATCAGTCCCCTAAACATGGCCTTTTCATCAAGATCCATGAACTAGTTTCAGAGAAATCAGTGAAAATATAAAAACAAAGCCCTAATTATCATTTTAAAAGAAAGTAGAAAAAAAAAATCCTGTATTCTCCCCCTGATCTGGATCTGCACCAAATTGAGGGAATGGATCCCGTCCTGACCCAAAAGGTTTTTCACTCCTTTCAGTAGTGTCTGTGTTTTCCTGCAAACTAACAGACAGACTAAACATAACTTCCTTGGTGGAGGTAATAATGTACATGTGCACCCAATTCACCTCGGATTGAGGCCGAGACCTGTCTGAACTCAGGAAACTCCACCTGCAGGTGGGTGAGGAACACGTCTTCAACCGGCTCCCTGGTCATGCCCGTGAACGTGAGCTAAAGGAAATCAAGCAACATGGTAAAAAAACCCGGATATATCTATTTTGACAATTGTGAATAAGGATGAGAGGATACAGAAGTTACCCTCATGTCTAAGAAACAAACATTCTCACATACATTATATCATATTACCTTAACAAAATAGATGTTGAAGTAGACAGGCTGCTGGCCGGAGCGCACGTAGTAGGAAATGACATCAGAGATGAAGGGCTCTTTTGGCCTCCCTGGGTTCGCCTGTTGCTATGGGCGACAGAAGTTGTGTAAAATCAACCTGACCACTCGATGTTTTACCAAGAAAACCTAGGCCACACATGGTTCATATGGACTGAATATAAGAAGTCACTAAAAGGTCACACAGCCTCAGCTCATGCTACAGAGTTTGTAATTTGCCTACATTCAAAAAATAGTCCCATGTGAGTTAAGGATTTAAATTGGAACCTGATGAATAGGTGCAATATGAACTCTCAAATTATAACTATTTGGTTTTGGATTATTTAACCACATTTACTAGTTGAGTATTCAGAGGGAATAAAAGAAGTGAAGTGCTCATCATTCTTGAGAGTAAAACAGCTTTTTTCCCTGAATTTTCATGTGGTGAACTCAACTTCAGCATGAAGCAAATCATTTTTAACCAGTTTTATAGAACTTTTATATCCTGCTTAAGCATACGGACTCTGTGCAGTCGAGTTGTCAGCTCCCTGAAGCTGTGGTGTCATCGACTTTAACAAGACGTCCCGACAGAACAAGATTTCACTTCCTGTGTTTCATTTTACTGGGGCCTAAATGGGGCCTAGTAGATTTGAGCAACATGCCTGTACGACCACAACAAAGCCCACACGCCTGTAGTCATTCTTCTCCCTCAGACACAGAGAAAACAGAGACAGAACATCTGTTTTGACTTGTATCCTACCATTTTAGCCAGTTTGGGGATCATGGAGCCTAAACTCTTGATGTTACAGTTGTACCATGGGTCCACCGTGCTCAGGTAAGAACCGAGAGAGCAGGGATTCCCCAGGAAGGGACCGATGGAGTGGTTTTCCTACAAAAAGGAACATGAAAGTGGGACAGAGACAACACCAAATGTGAAAAAAATACATCAGTGAAGGGAGAAGTTGGAAGGTTTTCTACTTTAGTTGTATTGTAATACATTTATTAAACCTACTGAAAATACCCTGATATTTTTAGACTCTGAGGTGACTTTTATTTTTTGCATCATCTGTTATTTCCATCCCATTTCCATTTTTGGAATGTAATGACTTTATAACTGTACATTTCTCTGCAGCATTACGACACGATGCAGATTTTTTCTGTTTAAATCCTCTTTCTCTCTCAACGTCGGTCCCGCAGACACTTTCACACAATGCTGGTGGCCGGCGGTGTGTTGACAAGAGGAAGTTGTCGTACCTTGACAGAGGAGATGTGAGTCGGAGTCTTGCAAACAGGGATGTAGTAAAACTGGAGGTTGACTTTCATTGTGAGAAAAAGCCGGCGCGCTTCCCTTTTCCTGCAAACGCAAACCAGTGATTTGTGAGAAGCGTCACGTGCGTACACGCTTCACAGAGCAATTTGATGTCCCAGCAAAAGGGTTTTTCCAACATATGACATTTGATTTAGAAGAAGTACTGTTTAGGATCCCAGTCCAGACACAGAGAAAAAGTAGTGATTACATAGTTTTCCACTTACAATAGAATATATAAGGAAACACAAGTTTAATTTAACATTTGATGTGAACATGCCCTGTTTAGCCTCTGATTGCTATGACAACATAACGGGTTATTGGTTAAGTTTTCCCCCTCCCTCCTTTAATTGAAAACTGTTTGGCAGTTTTTGTAATACAGTACAGTGTAAAAGAGGATAATTATTAGTTTGGGGTAAAAAAAGAATGGAGTTCTTATACAGCTCTGTCAGGTCCATCTCAAGTCCCTAAGCAACGCCTCAGCCTCCAGCTGCTGCCAAAGAGGTTCAAACGTTCTGTTTTAACATCTGATGAAATGACGAGTCCCTCACCTGAAGACATAGTAGGCCTTGGCCAGTCGGCCCAGTACTCTGTCATCTCCCATGGCGACTAGTCTGGCAGTTAAGTGTCTCTGCTGCTTGGTGGAGGGGCTCTGCATCGCCGAGCTCCCCGCCCGCCTCTGTAGAGTCACCCCTGTTCTTCCTCCCCTCCCTCCTCCATCTATACTGGCGAGCTCCTCCAGCGTGTCCTGCATCAGCACCATACTGTCCTTGATTGTAGGTTTCATCTTGAAGGCCTTGCGGCGTGACAGCCGTCCTGACTCTTGCTCACTGGGAGAAGGAAGAAGGTTTGTTGTCAAGTCCTGATCATTTTTAAAATGATGTAAACCACAGACACCAAATGATTAGTTTCACTAAGTTGTGCAAATGACTTGTAAAGGAAAAAATATATTTGTGAAGATTACATACTTAAATTCAAGATGTATTCAAGATAAATTAAAGGGCACTTTCACATCTAGCTCGTTGGTGCAGACATTCTGACTTTTCCTTGTTTTGTCTGAACCAAAATAATAATGGTAAACGGTGCCTCGGGTCACAGTCCGACCTACTCTGGATTAAACTGAATCACTGTCATACAAACTTTTTTGAATGGTTTGGACCAATTGCAGGAGGTTGAGAAAGCATTAAACAATAGAGGAGGACGTTCATCTGGTTTATTCAACTAAATGTTACCGGAGTACTGCACCTGGAGTTAATGAGGCTGGTAGTAAAACCATAATGATATTACTGGGACAATGGAGTCAACAAAAAAATATATAGGTGTTACCTTTTGCATTGTTCCCCTGATGCACTCAGGCTGGCAGTGTCCATAGATGATGTCGGCGAGGGGTCCGAGCCGGGGGGCAGGTCTCTCTCGATGCCGCTGTCATTGGACAGGATGGAGAAACGAGTCACGTCCGATGTCATCAGGTCGCTTAGCGCCTCCCCCAGGTCAAAGTCCTCCTGCTCCTGGCTGAGGGAGAACTGCTCCAAGGAGGAGCTGGATCGAAACCACTTGCCCAGCTCTCGCCCTGTCGACATATTTAACATCCATCATTCACATGTAAGTCAGAGATTTACACCAGCTTTGTTCAAACAAAGCTGTCATATCTCATCTACCAATGCTGACTTCCTGTGCAGATGTAAAGCTCATCATAAACAGACCACAGCCGTGAGTATTCTGCTGTGTGCACGTATTCTGTTGTGTAGCTGCATGGTTTTCACATAAGCTGCTTTCAGACATACACTGAAATCCAGAGAACCTCCAGACATAGGAGGGGCTGTGTGTGAGAACGCAAATGTCCGAGTGGGAGCCTCCTGACTTTCTCTGACCTAGTAAAAAGGTCTGCAAAAAGTCGAAAGGAATGGATGTGAGAACACAGCAGGAGAAACCCCGGAGGATTCGCCAGGAACGAGTGGATGTGTTGATGACGCTTCGAACACGCGACAGGCGCAAAAATTAAAAACACAAAAAGAAAACAAATATCTAAGATCGAAGATGTCTAGAGAGCTTTTAGTGAAAAGAGACGGTTTTGATCTGGAGATTTCTGTGTTGTGAAAACATCTGAGTTGAGAATCTCAGGCTGCGCTATTCACGTGTGAAAGTCAAACTCTGGAGAGGCCATTCTGCAGACATCCTCAGGGGTTGGTGTCTGACATCCACGCTCTTCCTCTGGGAAAACTGTTCGTTAACAGAGAGGGAAACTGTCTGTGTCGGGGAGAAGACTTCATCACGGCCTCCATCTGAGGAACCACAGTCCTGCCTTGTGATCCCCGAAAAGTTAATGCAGCACTTTAAAGAATCCAAAGGCATATATCGCTGTCCTGTATTTACTGTAAACAAAGTGTGCTATTATGACCACGGCAAAGACATAATTCAGGACTGGACGTGTAGTCCTTCATTCAGAGAAATAGCTGTCGGTGCTTTCCCATTAACAGCTCTACCGCACATCTTATGCTGTGAAAACAAACAACGTATTGTCATGGCCACAGTCAGTGTCACGGCGATTCAACCGAAATCTCTCAGTTCTGCTTTGAGGAAGCTCCGAAAGTTTCACACTGTATCCAACTGCTTGTCACTTCATTTGGTTCGTTTTAAAGATATTATTTCAGTTGCTGAGTCTGTTTGGCTGACTTGCAGTTACAACTTCCTCTAGACCCCCCCCCCCGGCCACTCACAGATATCCAGTTCCTCCGTCCACAGGTGGAAGCTCATCTCTGGGTTAGGAAGAGGGCAGTCACACAGCGAATCTCCGGGCAATGGTTCTGCACACACACACACACAAACAGAGAGAGAGGAAGAGACCCAAACTGTCACAATGATACTCAAAACAAAACAACCCCCCCCCCCCTCACAACTTCCTCCATGTCAACACTCCTGTCCATCCCTCGGTGGTCTCCCTGCTGAGATGAGGGGCTGGGGGGGATCAGGTTCACCGGATGGGATGCCGACATGATGACAGTGAGGAAAAGAGTGGATGTCATGAAAATAGATATCCGGAAAATTTATAAAAAGAAACTACAGACGAGTGACTTGATTGTGTCATGAGGAGGAAATCAGCCGACAGAAGCAGAATCACACCTCCGACCTCAGCAGCAGCTGCGTGTGAAGCTCTTGTAAACAGAAAGAATGAGTGTTTGGACTTTGCTGACATTGGGGACTGTCAGTTGGCGATTTGTTCATTTTTACCAGGGGGGGATGTTCACCCATATTTAATACTGTATGCATCAGACTGTGTTCATGAAGGCAGGCTCTTATCGTGTCTTATCACCTCTTGGAAGTTTTACCACACAAACATCACATGGATGGTTTTTCACCAAACACGATGTGAATATTACGTGTACGTTTATTAAGATTATAAACTTACTTAAACTTAACCTAAGGGCCACAGTCATATGTAAGGGAACGATGATCCCCCGCCAAGGCAGATAACACATCATCTCTTGCTGAATGTGGGCAGTGTCAGCTGTGACGCACATGGAGATCTGTTGTGTGGTCTGTGGTCGGTTTGGGGTTGTGGTCTCTGGACGGGCGGTCTCCCGGCGCACTGACAGCCACGCAGCCTCGAACTAGGGCAGTTTATTAAGTTCATGTCCCACGCAGCTAATATCAGGGGCTCACTATTAAAACTACAGCCAATGCCAACCAAGCGGGCTCAACCACACAAAGGATGCTATTGGTTGAGTCTGTGCCGTTGATCGACAAAGTTCGACAAAGTCACTCGCAGTTTTTCTTCGCCAAAGGAAGCAAAGGTTGGATTCGCCCCTTCGCTCGTAAAGAATGGAGGTGAATGGGAGGCCTTGGTTTTGCCACTTCAATAATGGCACGTGTGGCCGTGCCCATCTGTCGAGGACGGGAGAGAGAGAGAGCGCTGTCTTCCTGTTCTATTGGACTCCATTATGTGTGTGCCCTTTGTTCTGACCTCCTCCTGTTTATTTAAAGGGGACATATTATGCCCATTTTACCACAGTTGATATGGTTCCTTGGAGTCTTAATGAAATGTCTTTAACATATTTTGGTCAAAATACCCCATCCGTTACCTTTGTAGAAATATGGAGACGAAGATACAATCTTGCAACCATATCGTTTTGACCAAAGTCGAAGCCTGCCTGGGAGGCTGGAGAAGCTGGTTTCCAAAGGGTCACAACAGCTTCCCCAGCCTCGCTCGCTGTGATGAGGGAGGCGTCAGTGTGCCTCCCTCGTCACAGGCCATGTATGCGACTCCCATTTGGCCTGTGACGAGGGAGGCACACGGAAGCTCATTCGCAGTCACTCAAGCATGACGTTGCTGACATGGAGAAACCATAACAAATCGAAGGAGTTGTTTTTTTCCAGAGTTTTTGGGATGGTAGACATGCCAGATACCCAAATAAACGTGTAGAAGCACTACAAAAGTGGAATTTTCATAATTTGTCCACTTGAATGTAAAAATAAACTGTGAGAAACATTAACTAGGACTTTAACCTGCACAGACAACGCAGTTCACTCTCATAGGTGATGAGGGTGGATGGCAGAATTCATTACCGGGTTCTTAAGGGGGATTGGTTTATTGTCTTTTTGGTTTAAAGGGGACGGCATCCCCCCTCATCCTACTAATTACAGTCAGTGTTGGGAAGGATACTTTGAAAACGTATTCCGTTACAGAATACAGAATACATGCACAAAAATGTAATCTGTAACGTATTCCATTACATTAACTTATCTGAGTAACGTATTCTGAATACTTGGAATACTTCCGGTTTGTATTGCATTTTTTAAGTGTATGATTGCGGCGTTTTTATAGTCAGGGGAGCAGCAGCAGTTTAAACTCTCTCTCCACCGATGCTGCGGGCCGCTGGATGTCCGGCTCCCATCCACTCCCACCTTTGTGCCGGTCCCACCAGAGGCTGAAGGACCCCCCCCTGTGCCAAGGCTGCCTCGCGCCGTGCTACGATCGTTTCGGCGTCGAGTCTATTTTAGTTTGAGCTTGACGCGAGCGTATCGCTCCAGGAAACACACTGAAAAATGATTTTAAACGATATTGATGACATATTTTATATGATTTATAAGCATGCATCCCATAGTTTGTATTCCCCTTCTGTTGTCCTGGAGTTTTAAATTTACCAATTTGACCGATCACATTATTAAATGCCCCCCTCTGCCCCTCCATACAGACACACAAGCAGTCATAAAGATAAAAAGAGAGGGGGGGGGGCGTAGAATACGTAATTTACCCTCCACACCCGACATTGAATGGAGCAAACAGCGGAGAAGTTCTTGAAGATGGATGACATTAAATTGGGACGCTGTTGCAGTTAATGTTGGAGCAAGAAGTGACTATATGCTTTTATACTACTGGGTCAACGGGTGATATTATTTTAGCGTCGCTTCAGCGTCCGGTGTGAACCCGGCGTGCCTCGCTGGCCTCCTGCAGAGCCATGACAGCAGAGCTCTGGGAGCGCAGGTCGGTCTTCTCTCATCAGGCGCAGGAAGGGCAGCTTGCGGATCAGCAGCTCCGTAGATTTCTGGTAGCGACGGAACTCTCTCAGAGCCTCGGTCCCGAGCCGGTCGCGGTGAGGCTTCTTCACGCCGCCGGGGTCCCGGGCGCTCATACGGCAGCCCTGGTCTCCAGCTGCTTCCTGGGGGCTTTGCCTCCGGTGGATTTACGAGACAGTGATTAAACTCGTGAAACAGAGAAGTACCGTCATGTAATCCACTGATTTCAACAATGTAACTGTATTCTGAATACCATCTATTTAATTTGTAACTGTAACGGAATACAGTTACTCATAATTTGTATTCTAAATACGTAACGCCGTTACATGTATTCCGTTACTCCCCAACACTGATTACAGTATAGAAGCAGCTAAGGTGAATTGACTAAGAGCCCTAGAAAATGTTCAGACACAGTACTCAGGAGATGTGCGGAGGTCTTAGTTAACAAAATTAGAGTGACAAGGTAATTTGCCATCTATGATCATTTCACCCCTATTAATTTGGACAAATTTCACCAACCCAAATGACTTCCGAACTTAAACTACACAGGCAATCAAGAGGCCTGTAAGAAAGTCACTGCACGGTGACATCCTCAGCTTGTCTGCTGTCGTTTCTCATTTTCTACTTGACCCCGGTCTGTCCCATAACCTGCAGTGACTGTGGTTCTTTTGGTCCCCCCCACTCCCCCTCCCCCTTCCCTTCATTGATGCCTAGCTGGTGTCTTGACAGTGCAGCTCTCTGCCCCAAAGAAACTTGTGCCGTTCGTGTCTTTTTCCTCTCCGGAGAGCTGGTACCTGAGGCTGTGTGGGTGAGGATCTCGTTGTACAGCTCCAGGAGACGGCCTCTCAGCGCTCCCTTCTCCCCTTTGCCACCATCCTCCGCGCTCTGCTCTAGAGTCGCCAGCGTTTCCTGAAAGTACGGCTCAATGTCTTGGCCCATGTCCTGTCCGAAAAACACACAAACACACGCGGGTTGAAAACACACACACACACACACACACACACACACACAGGAAGCAAACTACATGCAGAGCAAGTATTAATAGCAAGGAGGTGAAGGGCCACTTGCATGTGCGTACGTCTGCTCTTTGTGTGTGTGTCCTGCTGAGGTGTTACTTTAGGGCGCGTGCCAAGAGACAAGTTCAGCAGACAACAGACCTGCGCTCAGGATGTTTCATGTACCAAGTAACTGCGGGGAAAACTATTTTTAATCCGAAACATGCTCCATATGTGGGGAGGTTTGTGCACATGATTTCTCTACACAGACGTCATTCACTTCCAAACTGAATTGCAACAGTCAGCATCGGTACTTGGGAATTCACATGGGAAAAGATAGAAAGAAAATAAAAAATCGATTCGATCAGAAATCAGTGAAAGGGCCGAAGAGAATCAGCATGAAGTGATACTTTGTGAAACACTAAATCAAGCGGATTTCCTATGAAGCTCTTCGGATCCTGATGACTCTGCTTTTCTTGATGATGATTAGAATTCCTTACTCTTGATATTTAACAAGTACACAGCACAACAAATCCCCACCGACAAAAAGAGAAAGAAAATAAATCCTTTGATAAGTAGACAAAAACAAAATTCTTCACAATTAAACCAATAATGAATAAAGCTCATGCCACCTTAATTAAACCGACAATCCTAATATAGACAGAGTAAACTGGACTAATCGCTGCTTCAGGATTACTCATCCCAGTCCTTATCCTTAAAGTCAAAACACTTTAAGAAAAGTCTCCAGCGCTCGTAGAGTTTTACCAACCTTACATGGAAGAGAAAAACTTTCAGCCATGTGATGAGGAGGTGGAGAGCCTTGACATTACATTGCGTATGTTAGGGGACCATTTTGCATTCGTGACATGTTGGAAATGTTAAAGACAAGGCTATTGAAATATCACAACTCGCTACATGTTAAGGTTTTCGAAAAAAAATGGTCAGGAAACCTTATTTGAGCAAACAACTCACGTTTGAAACGATTCAGCAGCAGCAGAACACAGTTGAGAGTTTGACAAGGCCGTCCCTATGTGCAGCACTTTCACTAGCACATCACTCACACACTTGCAGCACAGCCTTTAGGGGAAATCTGAGGTTCAGCGTCTTGCCCGGGGACAACTAGACGCTCAGTATAGAGGAGTCGAATGAACCACAGACCTTCTGGTAAGTGGATGACCTGCTCGCCCTCCTTAACCACAGCTGCAGGTGGATGCTGGCGTGGAGCAGGGTCTGCGATACGGATGCAGAGCAGCAGAGGCATTGACAAGGTAGAGATGGGAAATCTTTGCAGCTTAAATAGACGGCCAACTTAGAGAGTGAGCATGTCACCTGATTAAAGCCGTGCAATGCATCCACAGACCAATGAGAGTCTGGTACTTCACCCAGAGTCGATCTGATGGCAGTTACTTTTAGGATATTGAGTTCTTCCTCCACTTGTATCTACATTCACAATCCACAAACCCTGAACTTCTCAGAGAAAACCTGCTGTCAAATGATCTGAACCAGACTGACAAACACCACACACTGCCGTGACCATGAAGATAAGAGGAATGAGAAGAGAAGGCGATAACTGAGCACCGTTGACAAAAGCAAATTCTTGTAGAGGTTTACTGACCTTCAGGGCCTGAGCCAGTTTCGGCCCGTGGCACCCTTCGGGGCCCAAAGCAGCCTGGAGGGAGTGTTGGACCACGCCGCGCATGAGATCTACAGGACTGATAAATCCACCTGAGGCGGACGCAGACGCCTCAATGTCCTCCAGCAGGACTTGTCCCAGGGAACCAGAGAAGACGTCTGGGTCGGCCAAAACAAAAACTCTGCAGGGATTTACACGACAGACTTTAGGGTTTGGCAGAGAAGGCAGTTACACTACAAGCAGGAGAATCCATCTGTTGTTGCCGCACCCACAGATATACATTATTCATCAGCGACTCACCTCTCCTGAATGGGATGGTGCTCGTTTTTAAGCCCCTGCTCGGCTGTGACCATCCTCTGGTACATCAGACCTGTGGATTAAACCCGTATTTAATAACAACATGTGTGCAAATCATCAAACAGATTAGCCATCACATTTAAGCAGCTATGTTGGCATTTCTAATTTTGCCTCTTGGTGCAGGACCCTGGAGGGCAGATTTAGGAGCTGCTCACCTGCTGTAACTATGTTGATAATAATGGCAAAACATGTTGGTTATTCTCTGTATAGTATGATGATCAGTACCTGGAGTGGAGCGTTCAGTTTTTATTTGCCTCGTGTAGCTGAGGCCTACGGAGCAGTAAGGGTGAGGGTACGTCATGAGTCTCTTGCAAAAGTCGTAAACCCGTTTGTAGAGCTCATCAGGAATGTAGGCTGTCTGAAATATGAAACACACACACACACACAAAGTTGATTAAATATGAAGAAAAACAATGCAGAGTTTTAAATGCCATAATTAATCTGCGCACTTCCTTGTTCACATCTGTTCCTGGAAAAAAGAGGCTGAGCATAAGAAAAACATGAGAAGAGGAAGAATTTTCTTTTCCATCTCCTCCATTTTGCATTTTATGAATAAAGTTGAAAGGTCAGAGCACATTCTAGAAACATTTCAGTCTGGTATGTTTCCAGATTCACGTAACAAGGCAGCGTGGCTCTGTCAGTCACGTTAACCACCGATATTCAGTCCAATAGTCAGTGAGGTACTCAGAATGAATCAAAGAAGTGGGGCCAGTAACATAACAGAGCGAGATCAGTTCAGTGTGGCTTGTAGAACCGTGTTTAGTAAAAATCCTTTAGTGTGAATTCAATTTATTGTGTTACAAAAGTATGAACGAGCTTGGGAAGCTTCAACAACGAATACTGTACCTGGACGATGGCATACATGAGAGTGTGGAGCAGAGGGATGATGCATTTGCGAGAATCCCATCGTTCGGCCTGCAGAGAAACACACACACACTGTGTGAGGGCTCGACTCGACAGAAGACAGAACGGAAACTCTGCGATCATTGTAAAATAAATAACAAATAAAAAATGATTCCGGTACATTCCAATAAAACTCACAAATTCCAGATTTTTCAGTGTGAATTAAAAAAGTTAAAAGAACAAGCAAAATACGATCTGAGACATCTTTTAAGCCTATAGGGGATTCATCAAAAACAGAATACCTTTTCCAATTCCTTAATGAGCACCCACACCAGAGACAAGCTGTTGGCAGGATTGTTTTGAACCTTCTTATGAAGCGTCCACCTCAGCATGCCTGTACACACACAGTTAATCACACAACTCCATTAACACACGTCAGAGTTCCACGGCAATAAACATCACCTCGTTAAATGTGTCACATTTTCCTCCGTGACACTGCTCATCCACAATATGTCTGATGACTCACAACTGGACAGCCCTCAGACTGCTGACACACATACATATTTCAGCAGGCAAGTTTCACATGTAAAACCATAAAATAAAAGATCATGAAGATGCTGTTAACACGTTGTTAAATCTATTTACCGTATATATATCTAGATCTAGATATAGATATATAAGACCCAGTGATGTAACCACACAACTTTTTTTTCTAGGATTTCTTATAATCATAAGTGGGAAGCAAAGTCTTTGTCAAGGAGGTAATTTGTTATTGATCCAGGATTTTGGGGATTTTGTATTTCACATTTTTAGATTGTTTTTCAACATTTTACTTAATTTCTCAAAAAACAATTGTTCTTGATGAATACAAAATCTGGCATATTTAACTGACTAATATTTTGTGTGTGTGCAATTTGTGTTTTACCGATTCGAATAAAGATCTGGATCTAGTGATTTTTAAATTAGGTTTCATACGGGACTCTTGGGGGCGTCAGCAGATGTATAAACTCTACTGAGAACCATATAGTATCTAAACAGTGTGGGATACAAGAAGAGATGATAATGTACCTTTGTTGAAACAGTCTATTGGCGGCTGATTGTCTGTCTCCCTGGGCAGCAAAGCCTGGATGCTGCGGTACAACTCCGCCTCTGAAACTGTCGGGGAGCAGCCGGCTGGAAATAGAGTTTTTGAGAAGTGAGAAGGCTGCGATCCAAGTTCACACAGAATCAAGTCTTATTTTCTGAAAGGAACACAGACCAGCCCCGAAAAAGTATGGTGCATTTTACTTGTGTGACAGTAGAAATATATTCTATGCGATGAGATGTCACCACATGCCTGTAAGTGTGGGTGGTGCATGTACCTGTTGGCTCCATGCTGCTCGTTGACCTATCCCACTGGGCCTTGTTGGCCATGTCTCACATGCATAGTGGGTCAACCAGCTGTCATCAGGAAGAAGACACAGAGAGAGGAAGTGCATAAGGTCACAGGTTGAGTTGCTTTACAGCCCCTGTGTGTTGCTGTCTTATGATGGTAGACAGCAAACGGGGGGGAATGCAATGAGGGTTAATTCTCTCACCGCTGTGTCTCAGTGGAATGTCAAACAGAAAGAAGCTATTTACAAAAGCGCAACGACCACAACAGTGTTCGCATTTGTTTCTGTGGGTTTCGCTTTTGTAATAGACAGCTCTATGTATCCTTCATGTCTGAGTAGTTACAGCTGGATGATTAAAGTACAAGATAATGGTCTTTACACACAAATGTGTCAGGAATATTAATGCAGCACATATAAAAACAACCAAAGTTGACCAAAGTGCTGTAGAATAACAGGAATTAAGGACACTCAAAAGTCTATAGGACACGTAAGAGTCTTCAGTCTGGTCTCAAACATGGCAACAGAAGGGTAGCACTTGATGGTAAACAGTTTTTAAGCTTTGGTGCAGCTACAGCGATTGCACGGTCATCCTTATGCCTCACCCTTGATCGGAAGTGGAAAGAGTTTAGAGATTTGTATTAAGTGCATTGCACATATATACAAATATAAGAACATTAAACCCAATCCTACACTTAACCGGAAACAAATGCAGGGATGCAAGTGCAGGTGAGATGCTGTCTCCTTCTTGGTACCAGTTATCAGTCTAGTGGCTGCATATATATAGATGTATATACAGTATACACCTGCTCACACATCCTGGTGGTTAACATTTGACACAGGGTGAAGTGTTAACTGACCCTCCTCAACAGTGTTAAAGAACTGTTCCTAAGAATAACAACTCCTTTGACGCTCAAGCCACTTCCTTTAACCCCGGGTGAGTCACCTGTCACACCTCCACGACACAGACCAACAGGAAATTCAGCCAAATTAGATTCCTCTTAGACGCTTTGTGTTGAAGTCAAACATATAGATAATGTGAGATTATCAAAATCTCAACACATTCTTATCTCTATACCTCAACATCCGTTTCTCGTAAATACAGAGAGAGGTCGACTTATTTTCAATCTTCCTTCTTTTTTGTAAAAAAACTCTCAAAGAACTGGAACATAAATCTCACTTATTTGAATGCTTCTGCACAAATAAAGAACCACTGAGTCACGGAAAGAAGCCACAAACTAATGTTGTCACTATAAAACAAGTTTGTTAACTTCTTAGCCACCACACAAAATGACTAAGAATAGCACTCAGGGCAGCGTATACCTCCGCCAAGGCTCCTTAAATTCAATCAAACTCACACACTCATAGATATTAGTTCCCATAATGTATCAAGATGCATGAATTATCAACCAGGGATCCAACCCGAGCCAGACCCGCACCAACATTGTCTGGGTTCTTCCCTGACCCATACAGCATCCTTCCACCAAGTTAGGTAGAAATACAACAAATGGACAAACAAACAGACCGGGGTGAAAACATAACCTCCTTGGTAATAAAACTACTAAACCCATCCTGATCAATTTCCGACTGGTTTCACTAGTCAAAGTGTCAGAGGTGTCAAGTAGAGATAGTGGCAAATAAACTCACCCTGTTCCATGCAGACACCGAGCAAACAGTGCTGCAGCTCTCTGTGCTGGAATTAACAAGTGTGTTACAGAGAGAGGGGGTGGGAGGCGAGAGGGCGAGAGAGAGAGAGAGAGAGAGAGAGAGAGAGAGAGAGAGAGAGAGAGAGAGAGAGAGAGAGAGAGAGAGAGAGAGAGAGAGAGAGTGAGAGAGACAGAGAGAGAGAGTGTCAGAGCCGCAGGCAAGTGAGGACAGCGGTGCATTGCTGACTGTATGAGTGTGTACGAGTGGAGTAGTGACGGGGATAAGCATTTCATGTGTGTGTGTGTGTGTGTGTCAGCAGCGTTGAAGGGGGAGGTGCTGAGAAGAGAGAGGGAGTTCTTGTGTAGAGGTGTTGGAGTTTGGGTCATAATCTGTGTGAGTTATGTTTAATTGGTTGGAGGCTGTATGTGTTTGATATTGTTTTCTATTTTTGGTTTTCTGACTCACTTCTCTTTCCTCAACCTTTCCTCATGTTATTTTGCTCTATTTCGGGTCAGTTTCTCCCTCTAATGTTTTCTCTCACACACACACACACACACAGATACACACGGACACACACACACACGGATACACACGGACACACGGACACAAACACACACACACACACACACACACACACACACACTGCATTGGAGGTCATTCCACAGGTCGTGCGTGTACAATGAAAGGATCTAGTGTGATGGATTTAGTCCTGATCCCTCTAAGAAAAGCAGCACTTTCAAACACAGCGAGTTGACAGCGCTGCCTCAGCAGCTGAACGTGGCCTTTCTATCAACAGACGTTTCCGGTTGTCTCTGGCGCCGTCACCACGTCTAAGACTGCTACTTTTTTTCTCGTCCATTGTGTTTCTCTTCCAAACAAACAGAAAGAGACACACAAGTAAACTAGTCTGTGTAGATATAAAAAACCACTGGCACACGCATGCAAAACACATTCATGTAAAAGGGAAGCACTGACTCACAGATGAGATGCACTGAGCTGCACTGGGTTTACTCTCCTTCCATAAACTATAATGTAGAGCTGGAGCTGACAAATACAAACCACTTCCCTTCTGTCTGAATGAGTGGGTAGATGACACTATATTTAGACAGAGAGAGAGAGAGAGAGAGAGAGAGAGAGAGAGAGAGAGAGAGAGAGAGAGAGAGAGAGAGAGAGAGAGAGAGAGAGAAATGCTGAAACAGTGAGTGAAGAACGGAGGGACAAAGTTTTTTTTTAAAAGAGTCGAAATGAATACAAGTGATTCACAACCTCTCTAAATAAACTTTGAAAAAAAACATAGTCTGCACAAAAATGATCCAACAAAAGAAACAAAAACCTCAGTAGAGCACTTCTCTCCACCAAGGCCCAACAGCTCACTTATGAAAACACACTTTTGCTATTAGATCCAGAATAGAAGATTATTAGAAATCCATGAGTTATCCTCTGAGTAATCACGGAAAATGTTGAAAAGTTAAAAGTTGATCATCTAGAAGGTGAAAAAAAACTCCAAGATCTGCACCAAATTTGAATGGGTTCTTTCATGACCCGTTCCACATCCTTCCTCTTTTTTTTCGCGATAATACATCCTGTAGTTTTTGCATGATCTTGCTTACAAACCAGAAAATATGGAGAGTTAAAAACAGGTCAAAAAATCATCATCACAGCTTTCTTGTTGTATGTCAAACGTAAATCAAATGAAATGTTAAAATATGATGTCTTATTATGGTAGGACCATGGCTCTAACTGGAGCATTAGATGTTATTTATTTGTTATCTTTCACTATCACTATCTGAACTTGGCCCTAGCAAAGACCATTTTCTCTATGCTTTTCCTTGTTTGTGATATTCTATGCAACCAACTGCAAAGACAATCTGCTTTCTGTTAACACCAGCATGCACATGAGTATAAACAGTATATAGATCTTATATATTTATATTTATCTTGATCTAGGTGCCATGTTGTTTGTACATCCGGCTTAAAACAAAGACCTGTTTGAATGGACGTATCCCTCGACTGTCACATGGCCGTTCATTTGGATATGAAAAGTTTGATACAGACCAGGAACGCATTATTTGCAAACCGGTCCGAACAACAGAATTATAACACAACTAACCTCTGTTACCACTGTCCTAAAATAAAATGACACTGGATGAGAGCCAACAAAGTACAATCAAGAGCTCAAAACAAACCTCAGACTCAGGCTACATCAGCACTCCTTTTCCTTTTCCTTTGAAAACACAGCAGCTCTGCTATGGATACACCTGCTGACCACACTACTCTGGAGTTTTGGAGCCACTAAAACAGGTTTGTGGACACTGCTTGCCATTTTTTTGTATGAAAACTCCAGGGCTGAGTTTAAATCTGGACGGGCAGATTTGAAATGTTTGGAAATGATGATGTTGCCACTCGCAGGTCGCAACCAAACTTTTTTTTTAGTTGGCCCAGCATTTGGCAAAGAGTCCCGAAGATGACTTCACTGTTGCAACTTTCATCTGCAAAGACAAAGCCTCAATTTTGGTCAATAAAAAATGTACTAACACGGTGTTGCAAACGCTGGACTACATTGACAAACGCTGCTCTGCATGTGACCAATTGTAATCTAATTCGTGACCTCGGTTATGTGCAAGACATTCCTTGATCTGTGCCCAATGTTTCTTCTGCTGAAACCACCAGCAGAACCAATCACATGGGTCAGAAAAGTGCTTTTAAGTAGGTGCCAGAGCCACATGCCAGTAAAAGAAGAAAAAAAACCCCCTCTATGACGGTAAAGATTCCAATTACTGTGATTCAGTTACTCGTTCGGACTATGTGCACCTTCCACATGCTGATCGCCGTAGTCAGCCCACGCAGCACACAATGCAGCCGCACAAAAAAACAACAGGAGTGCTCGTTTCCGCTCCGGCACACTGCAGACATCTCCGAAAACAGGAAGAGATGTGTGGAAGTGTGTTTATAGAGACGCAGAGAGGTGGTGCTTTGGTGCTGAGGCGGAGGTGGGCTTCTATGTATATTTGCTTTGCAAGTGGAAATCCCCAACCTATGATAGCACAGGATCGCTTGACACGAATGGGTGTCAAAAAGTCACATGATCTCACTTATGAACCTGGACAATGTGGATGAGGAAGGAAAACACCTGCATAGTTGGTTGTCTGTGGCGAGCAAGTAATACCTGAAAAACGAGTGGAGATGATGACACTTTAATTACCTGATGAGTGCAGTGTGTTTATAAGACTGATTGAAAATTGAAAACCATATGGAGAGAGAGTGAAAAATGAACAGCTGCTACCGCCGCCTCTCCCCGGAGCCCTGCAGGAAGAA
The DNA here is from genome assembly GCF_963576545.1 of Limanda limanda. Taxonomy (NCBI): domain Eukaryota; kingdom Metazoa; phylum Chordata; class Actinopteri; order Pleuronectiformes; family Pleuronectidae; genus Limanda; species Limanda limanda. Next base: position 18,841,115 of record NC_083637.1, on the reverse strand, counting down.
CCAGGATTCACATTTGAGCTATAAAACTGTCCGACAGCACGTCAACATTCAAAAGGGCCGGGTTGTTGCATCCTGAAACAACACAACAATGGTAAGACAACTAGATGCTGCGAGGAACACACACGTAGACGTTGTAGAGAAACCCCCGAAACAGAAAGACAACATCTAATTTAGCGGGAGACATTAATCAAAGTGAGTTCCTGAATCAACAAGTTGGACAATATGAGGAAGTCCTCTTGGACCGGTGAATGAAGTGTGTGTGTGATCTTGTACAGCTATCTTTGTGAGGACCAGTTTGAGGGGTTAAGACTTGGTTTAAGGTTTAGAATTAGGTTTTGGTTAGGTTAAGGATTAGTCATTTAATTTGGATGGTTAGGGTAAGGGTAAGGGACTAGTCCTCACTAAGATAGAAGTACAAGCATGTGTCATTTAAGGTCATTAGGACTTGTCTTCCTTATGGGGACTGAAAAAAGTCCCCATAACGTATCATTCAATTATCAGGTGAAGAAATGTTTTAAGGTAAGTCAAGGTTAAACTGATGTTAAGTTTAAGTGTAGGTGAAGTTGAGGGACAGGGCTCAGCAAGTAGTGATAATAAGTAAAGTTGGTGTAAGTCTGCAGGAAATCAATGTAATGTCCCCTTAAGCCATGGAGACCTGACAGTGCGTGTGTGTGTGTGTAAGTCCACATAAATGTCCAAATCGGCAACACACAGGTGAATAGGTAACAAAAACAAAACATAAAGAATGTTTTCCAATGGGGAAGCTGGTGTAAATACAACTTTTTTCGCACAGCTCTGAATAGACAAGGTGAAGATTTACGCCTGCAGGGTTAATGTGCAGGTCAGAGGAAAACAGATAGGAAGAGCTCTAAAGGGGGTTTACACACCGTCCTTCACAGGAAGGTGTGTGAGCGTGTGTGTGAGCGTGGTACGGTCACTCCTGTGGTCTATGATGCTGACAACTGGGTCAACTGGTCTGTTGGGGACCGGATATTTAGGTGAAATTTGGCAATATGTGTCTCTCAGGGACTTTTGTACTAATAATTTGTCAAACCACAAATTTAAATGTTAATACTCACTAGGGTTGCTGACATTGCCAAAGGAGTTACGCTGTGTGTTTTCATACAACATAACTTGCTCACCATCAAGTTATGTTGCAACCTTCCATTTGTTGTATTGTCATCGTATTTATTGGTAATATTTGCCACGTTCTTTAAATAAAAACGGCAGTTTATAAAATACTAGTTAGTAATACTTGCGCTTAATATATAAACTGAAAGTGTCTACTCCATAAAGTGTATATAAAGATGGACAGCGCCCCAAAAGTGAAGCCAAAATCGTCTCTGGTGGCTGGCTTCAGTATAAGGTCATAAAACTGACTACTCCGAGTTAGCTGCTGGGACATGGATCAAACTAAAAAAGTCAAAGTATGTCACAAAAACATTTTCTCAAATGTTGTGTCTGTCATGTTAGGTAGTTGTTATCACACTGATATCTGTTCAAGTGTTCTTTTTCATGGTGAGCTTGGTTCTAGTTATTTATTTGAAGCTATGAAGATGGGGTTAAAAGTCATGACTGGCCTGCTGAGATTGACTTGCAATTGGCTGAGCGTGTGTATACGGGTTAGGGAGATTTCCGTTGGTGAAAAAAAAAGCGATAAGATTCATATTTTATGCATGAAATACTTTTAAATCCATTCTTTTCCGAGGATAAAAAAAAAACTGAACAAAGACAGCACTGTAACCATAGGCACAGCTGTGGTCTGAGGCAGAAGGCCTGTGGATAAGAGCTGTAGGGTTTATGAATGATTTAGGTTCTCAAACGAATTAATGAATAACAAGCTTTTTCTGTCATATTGAAGGTACATTAACAGCTGTTTAATGGTCCACTGCAGTTGTGACTTCCGCATTCAACTCGTGAAGAAAACTCAAGACAGAAGCTGTGGATTTTTCTTTGCTTCACACACCTTGTTTACTAAACTGTAATCTCCAGATTCATTCCTTATATTAGTCATGAAATCATCAAGGTACAGCTGGCTCCTGGTTTTATCCTTAAAATATCCATTCCTTAAAATAGATGGGATGAGCTTCTGCTTTGGAGGCATCCCTGATATTTGTGTACTAGCTAAATCAAGTGCAATGCGTCTCAGGCTTTCTTAATATTGAATCCACCTACTGACAAACACAAACTTTAACTGACCCTCTGTGTCTGGGAACACACACTGAAGCACATGATGTAGTATATGTATGAGACGTTTTCCAACCAAATATTTTGGATATTCTGCAAATGACGTGTGTTGGGGAAAAAAAACATTGATTCCAGAGACGACTTTGCGCAAGCACATGCACACACACACAAAAAGCGTTTCCATTTGTTTTCATATTCCTCACAGGACAAACAAACGGGCGGCGTCTCACACTGAAGAGCGTCTGCGGCTGTCTGCACTTTGGAGCTGTGGTGTGTGGACATCTAATGGGTGTTTTGCAAAACTTTTGGAAAGGGTTGTCATTTAAAAAGTTGGATCATGTTTTCCAGGAACATGAAAAAGTTGCGTGGGCTGAAACAAAGCAGAACTTCAGCCTGAATGTACCTCTGAACCTTTTGAATGACAAATATATCTTTATATATATATATATATATCAAAATGACTCACCTTCTTAAAGGCCAGGGTGGCAGCTTAAATTGGATGCTTGAGCTGTATAACAGTAAATGTTCTGTACTTATATTGCGCTTTTCTAGTGTTGATGACCACTCAAAGTGCTTTACAGCACAGTTTTGCCATTCATCTATTCGCACACAAACACAAACACATTCATACATTGAATATACAAGCAGTAATTTCTCAATTATTCATACACTGCTTTCATGGCCATCAAGGGCAATTGGGGGTTCAGTATCTTGCCCAAGGATGTTTTTTCTCATGTGAGATGGAAGAGCCAGGGATCAAACTACTGACCTTCTGGTTAGTGAAGGACCCGCTTTACCTCCTGAGCCACTGTAAAACCTAAAGATATAACACATTTAACACATAAGACTGAGAAACATTTCTCTGCTATTTGGCTTAAATGATTAATTGATGACTGGAATGGCTGCAGATCAGTTCTGTGGCGTGACTTTAATAACTTCCAGCTTTTTATGAAATTGTGTGGAAAGGTGGAGCATGATCCAAGGAGGAAACCATAAAAATTGGGACTGGAGACAGGATTTTATTTCACTTTTCTTCAATGATAAGCCAATAATAGCCATTTTCAGACATGAACTACAGACATGAAGAAATGTCTTCAACACGCCTCCTCCTTAGCTGTGAATTTTCGGGAAATGTTCCTGCTGTGTTCTCACATGGGCTTGTTCAGTCCGGACAAGAAATGTTCCAGAAAACGTCCAGAGCAACCAACTTGGAAACTCGCATCGTCACATACAGCCTCCTCCTGACTTCAGTGCATGTCTGAAAGCAGTCAATGCGTTGTTTCCAAAGGCACTGAGTGATAAGGAGTGCATTGTGAAAGTTGTCTGCGGTTTGTGCCCGACAGTAAACATTGGTAAAGGCTTCATGTCAACTGAATGAACCAGGTCATCTGACTGGGCTGAAATTAGTCTTGAGTGAACGCAGCCTGTACAGACATTGTGGCGTCTGTTTGATGTGACTGCAAACGGATGTCAAACTACCCTACATTATCTCTAACAGCCCAAAGGGAAGACGAAGACTACAGACAGGTTCATTGATGTGTCTTCCCTGCAGCAGAGGGGGACCTCAATGACGTCTCCTTATGTTGGGAGTACAACCAAGAGCATGTCACAGGTCAGCCCCGTGTGCTTTCAAGTCGTATAAACCTCGATAGAGGTTGCTGTTCAAGCTGGTAAGCCAGACCAGCTTCTGAATAGTAACTACACACACTACACAGAATGCCTCTGCTGACCTTTAGCCAAAGGGCTTCTCCACATGCATTCCAGCCAGAGCCAGAACACTTCCTGGTCGCACACAAGTGTCGGTGTCACTGCCCCTTGGACTGATTAGGAATAGACCAGAGATTATTTTTGTGTAAGATGCCTCAGAGGAAAAAAGACTGGCTCCAAACGTTGTTCTCAAGTGTCTGACATCTTACAGAGAGGTCAAAGTGATGACACATGAAGTTGACCCTCGGGGGAGAGGAATGCCCAGTCCATCCATCAGCTCATTGACCTAATGGCCCACTAAGATGTGTCCACAGTGTTTGCTGCTGCTGCAGGACTGCTACTGCCAGTTTGACTTTGATAATGGCCATCGATAACAACAATAATCATCATCATCATCATCATCATCATCATCATCATCATCATCATCATCATCATCATCATCATCATCATCATCATCATCATCATCATCATCACTACGTTGACATGGACACAATAATCTGATATTTACCTGTATATGCCAATCATCTGAATAGACACTGCCATGTAAACATGTCTTACCTTAGTAAGAATAAGGTCATACTCAGAATAAGCAATAATGGGCCTGAGACAAGTGGAGTATTGTGACCTTTGTCACATTATGTAGACATGTATATATCTTGTTCTCATGACAACATCCTATAATTGGAGGCCACACTGACATGTGGCAGTTACCAGCTGCTTGACCACACAGGCCCTTGGGTGTAAAAGACATGAAAAAGAAAAAAAAGAAAAGAGTTGTGGCTTTTGCAAGATTAGAAATAAAACACCCCAAAGTATACTGCACAATACCAACTTAGATTGGTATCGTGCAGTATTTCAGGTTGGGATTTAAAAAAAAGTGTAATACTGAATAAGGTGAATAGTTATAACAGTATTCACCGATGAGTTGTTCCACTTCACTGTCCCCTAGTGTTTGAGCAAACAATACTATTTCACGGTCTTAACCTTACTATGTTAAGTGCTTTGGGATAACGTGTGTTGAGATTTGGTGCTATACCATTAAAGTAGAATTGAAATTGAATTGTAAAATGCAGTCACTCAAAGAATTCATATTTACAATTGAAGATAACGTTTGTTGGTCAGTCACAAATGTTTGTATTTTGTAATCTGGATAATTGGACAAATTTATAACTAGTCTTGTGTCAGTTATTTTATCTAGGCCTCAAATATTGTTTCAGTCTGTCCCCGTAATCTGTGGTCATTCAATCCTTTGGTACGACAATCACAGTGTCTCTCTGGCAAGGCTCAACCGTGTTCAATGCATGGAAGCTGAATTGAAATGCACACACTCCAGTCCCCTAAACAAGCCCATTTCTTTAATTAAGATACATTTATTATTCTTTGGGAAATTGGTGAAAATGTATCTCTACAATGTTACATAAAGTTAATGGGTTAAATTGAATGGGTTCTTTCTTGGCTCATGTCTCATCCTTCTGCCAAATTTTGTAGAAATGTGTTTAGTAGTTGTGGTAAAATCCTGCTGACAATCAAACTAATCCGAATGACACTCAGTGGAGCACATACTGCCACCAGGGCCCAACAGGCTCCTTAAACTCTATACAAGCTGTAGCAAATTTCGCACACTCATTGATACCACTTCCTTAAATACGGTTGTTTTTTAATCAAGATCCATGAATAATTCTCTCTGAAAATGTTGCTTATGTAAAGCAATAAACTGGATCCACCCAGGAGGTGGAGCTGTACCAAAACTCAACATGTTCCTCTCTTATACCCTTACCACATCCTTCCACCAATATCTGATGTAATCTGATCTTTTTGCCCATTTTTTGGAATCGTGCTAACAAACACACAAACACGCAAAACACAATTTGCTGAGGTAAAAAACAAATGGACAGAGATGACCACATATCCCCCTTTACCCCCGTGCCATGTGTGACTCATTTTCCTCACCATGTGTTGAATCATGATCGAGCCATTTCGACTCTCTCATATTTTTTTTCATTTATTTTCCTCCAGGAGCACGTTCAAGACTCAAAATTGTATTTAAACCACTATGTCACTCTTTCTCATGTCTGCCTGCAGAGCCTCACCCAGGGTTTGACATCACTGGCCTAATTTTGATCAAGACTGGAGTTTTTAACTGGGAGCTGTGGGCAGCAGTGATGGGTGTTGCTATGTTCTAACTTGGTCAGACTTTGAGATTAACAAGACCTGGAAAGAAATGTTAACGCCAAGGACGGTATTGTCATGCTTCATGCTATTAGTGATTACTTTCACAGGGGCCAGCATAGACGTGTACAGTATCATTCACTGGAGCCACCCTGCACACCCCCTTAACCCAGGAAGCTGGGATGTAAAACAAGGAAGCAGGAGGAAATGCAGCTGTGCTTTGAGACTCCCAGCAGACACAACAGAGAGCCAAGGCTTCAATCACACCAGCCACTGTTATCAAACCCATGCTATTATCTCAGGAGGGGGGGGGGGGGAACACAGGCCTCCGTCCCTCCTGTCTTCTAGTGTCATAGGGCATGAAGGGTGTTTTTTTTTATAGAGCCTGACTCATGTGAAACCAAAACAGAGGAGGAGGAGGAGGAGGAGGAGGGAGGTTTAGATCATCTACTGTATGTTAGTCAGATCACAACAACAGCTCAGCAGTGCAAGACTTTAAAAAATAATCAGGATGTATTTATAACTCAATTATAAACTGTACTTAGAATTAAATCTACACCATGAGCAGGTTGAAACACACTTCACCTTCTGCATTGTCAGCCCGCTGCGATCAGAAAGAAGTAAACTTCACCGGCTCCGCGTGTCGAGCACACAACTCACCACAAGTTCAAGGTTTGAAAAGGATGAAGGAGTTGAGTTGGAACTTACCTGAATCCACATGTTCACACAGCTGCCTCCGGCGGATCCACTTGTTGCTTTTCTCTGCTCCGCTCCGCTGGCGGACGGCTTCCAGGACACGCCCACTGCGGCTGCCAGCCAATGAGGTGTCACACAGCGCTGGAAACCAATCAGCGCGCCTAACCATACATTCTGTGTAGAACACCAGTTTCAGGATAGAGAGAGATGGAGAGGTGGAGAAGTGGAGGGATGGAGGGATAGACAGATAGAGAGGTAAAGAGGTAAAGGGATAGAGAGACAGACAGATAGAGAGGTAGAGAGGTAGAGAGATAGAGAGGTAGAGAGATAGAGAGGTAGAGAGATAAAGAGATAGAGAAATAGAGAGGTAGAGAGATAGAGAGAGGTAGAGAGATAGATAGAGAAGTAGAGAGATAGAGAGATAGAGAGGTAGAGAGATAAAGAGATAGAGAAGTAGAGAGGTAGAGAGATAGAGAGGTAGAGAGATAGATAGAAAGATAGAGAAGTAGAGAGATAGAGAGGTAGATAGAGAGAAGTAGCAAGATAGAGAGATAGAGAGATATAGAGAGAGAGATAGATGATAGATAGATAGATAAATAAATAGAAGAAAATCTATAATTAATAGTTAATATGCAATAGGAGACATAGATTACAAATATAGAAATATATTCATATATTTTAATAATCACTTACATAGAATTACATTAGTGACATACATATATTCATAAAAAACAATATTGCATTTGGAGTATTCCGTCAGAGAAGGCGTGTAAGGAGAGTAGAGAACAGCATTAAAGTACCTAATTCATTTCATCTAATGTTCAAGTGCTTTGATTCCATAAAAGAAACGTCGATCCAGTGCAACTATTTCACGTTGAGTCAGGTGATCCAGTTATTATCCCTTTACAGCAACAAAACTGTCTCAAGACATGTCATGACAAGAAAAAGTATTTTCTTAAAAAATTAAAACGTGCATTTTGGTTTGGAAATATATATTTTCCATCCGTATCCCCTCATGAGGTGAACACTATTTATAAAACATGGTTTAGACACTAACTTTACAAAGTTAAACTTTATTTAAAGTCACCAACTCTGGATTCATGTGTACAACATGTGAAATCGAAGGGAATGTCAACAGAGCCCCCTGCTGGTTGTATTTATAACTCCAGTTAAGACAGTCATATCGATGTTACTCCTTAGGAGAAATGTTAAGTACAGCTACAACAAACATTAAAAAAAATATGCTGTGTAATTCAATATTTTACAAAACTTGATCATTGTTTAGATTCATAGTGTCCATTCTCATATATAGTCACACAGACTGATAGTTACATGGTACAGTCTTCTCTGCAGGTGTAAAAGTTTTCCCATGATCCTCCCTGTCCATGCAGGTAGATCTAGAGAAAAGTTATTTTGCTTTGACTCAAAGATGATCTCTTCATTTTCACAGTCCATCTCTCAGTAGAACATGTTTGTCCTCTCACCCAAGACTTTGTTCATTCACCCTGTTTGACCAAACTCAATTCTCATGTTACTGGGTAAAGCCACTTCTCTTAAAAAAGGAAAAGAGGAACTGAAACCCAAAGACGGAAGCTTGAACAGTTTCCTGAACAATAGTCAATGATTGATCGGCACATACAAATTTGAACTCATCATCATTTGAACTGCTGTATCCGGAGTAGCCCATATGAGTTTGTATGAACACATCGGCCTGGTCTGCAGGTTTCAAGCTATACCCCTTCTGCTCACGTCCATGTGTTTCTACCAGGCAGAAAAGATAAAGTCATGACCTTCTGTGCACTGCTCCTCTGCACTCTGTGTCCATATCCCACCAAAACCAGAGGTCCCCAGCCTCAGGGAAGGGCCCCGCTGAACGTGACAATGGGCAGGCAGAGGAGGGAGCAGAAGGTCGGGTGCAGGGGCTGGATTTGGGCGGAAGTCCTGGATTTTCTTAGTCTCCAGTCGGTGAAACTGTCGGGTTTATAGCACACTGATATATCACACCTTCGGAGAGCGAGAGAGAGAGGGATAGAAATGAGAGAGAGAGAGAGAGGGAGAGAAATGAGAGTTAGTCAGATAGGAACTCTTGTAAAGGCTGTGGTTGACGCTGGAGCATTGCATTAGGGTTTGATGGTGGGCGTGCCCGAAACTTGGTGCCGGCGCACAGTTTCATGCTTGGTACTCAAAACATAACCAGCTTTCATGTTAAAAAAAACATAAATCATTACAGTACTAAAGGAGAAGTACACAGGAAATAAAATCCACAACCAGATGAACACGCCAAGTTCAGCAGCTGCCTCAGCCTCCTCATTCACATTTTGGTTGATTGATTAGCTTTTGGTTGAAGTCCTGTGCATATAAATATAATGTTATATAATATATATAATATAATTTATGTAATCAAGTATGATTTAATTCTATTCAGCTATATTTCTGAGAGTAAACTGGTTTATGGCTGAAAAGGATGCAGGTCAGTGGAGAGAGCGTGGAGACATAAATGGGTTGACATTTAGTTGTGTTCTGTATGTGTGCGTCTGTACTTATACTGTATCTTTGTTGGACCACTTTTAGCATTTTGAACATTTTGGCCGGTCTTCAATAGTTCAAAGGGCTGTTAAAAGGGTAAGACTTGGTTTTAGGGTTAGAAATAGGGTCAGGCTAAGTTGGTGTAAAAACTCAGCACTCAGAATGAGTGCAAAGAAAGGCAGGGGCACTTGGGGGCCGTGAGTATTATCCTGATCTACAGGGCCTCTTACCCGGCTGTTGAATTAAAACAGATGAGGCATGCTAATCTGACAATTTATAATAAATGATTGCAATAATAATTGATAACATAAAATTCATAAAAAGGGAATTATATTAAAGATAGGTATTAATTGAACCAAGTAAGAACATCTGATACAGTTATATATACGTATATGCACACCATGTGTGAGTGTAAAGCACGAGGGTAAGATGATGGGGAATGCGTCAAACCAATGAGTGTCCTCACCAAGAAATTACAAGGTTGTGTGAGTGTGTGTGTGTCTATACAACTCCTCACCTGGTGACAGTCTGTAGTATCTTCTTCTCATCCTGGTCCAGACACACAGCAAAGGTTGTGTTTCCAGCTCCGCTCACCTGCACCTTATCCACCTTCACCTCTGTCAAATTCAGCTGCTACAGACAGAAAGTACATCGCCATTAGGCCTCAGCAGTCATATTTCAGTTCACGTCCAACAATCCTCTGTATATCTGCTCAATGTGCAATCCCAAAATATACATATAATACAGACTACATTTGTTCCTTTGGTTTTAATCTTGTATATTATAATATATATAGTATATAGTATATATATATATATATATATATATATATATATAAATAGTATTGCATAACATTTTTATATTGAGCTCTTTGACCTAATTTAAATGTTAACTTTATTAAAAAAAATATGATCTTATTGTACTCCTGAGCTGACCTGTAAAGCTCATCCACCATTTTTTAGTCATGCTGCTAAATATGACAAAGAAAACTTGAAACCCGAACTTTTATTTTATCTTTGTTCTATAAAAATCTATGGATATTACATACAATTTGATATAATATCCACTGCTTTTGACAATCATTGAAATATACTATTCTGAGGTGTGTGCTGTCGACTAGAAATCTAGAGTCTAAGCTACAAACAATGAAAACAACGTTAGTGCCAGACATGAGTGTTTCCTGTGTGTAGTGGCTTCTTGTACCATCGAGACATCTGCGAGAAAATCATTGTTCTCAACGTACGAGAGATAAGGTGTTAGTCTGATACGAGTTGGAGATGATTTCCAGGAAGCGCTGAGGTCTTGAAATAGGGAGCGTGTTTCAGAGTTGTTTATGAAAGCAAGCTGCCACAGGTGCTTTTTTTTGTTTAAACCACAAACCGCCGACACAGAGCTCACGTTTAGCTCACCTGGTTGTAGCCCTTCTTGCTTTTGCAGTTCTGCCTCTTCACAACCTCAGTCATCATGAGCTGCAGGCACTCCATCTTTGAATCTGTTTAATTACACACAAAATGACAGCAAATGTTTCATCGCCGTCTCCAGACCTTTTCCTGATAGAATATGAGAATGGGCTACTTCCGGCAATGATGCAGCACTTCTGGTCTTCGAAATAAAAATGGATGTGAGGCTCAAGAGGCCCATTTGTAAAATAGAAAATATCCGGGCCTGTTTTGGCAAACCCGCGGTGCTCTAGGCAAGGTGTCATGTAGGTGTGAACCTAAAGTGAGTTAAATGGTGAATATGGCCCAAAAGTGTATCAGTGTGGCACAGATCTGGGCCAAAAGAATTGTGCTATAATGTATAAAATATAATTGAAACTATAGCTTTTCAGATCTCATCATGAACAATAAACATCAGGGTGAGGCATGACTCCAGTGTACATGTTCTCAGCCAACGACTACTTTAAACAGTTCACTAACAGTGAAGCAGCAGCAGCAGCAGCAGCGTACCTAGTTCCTCAGGGTTCTTGCACGCTTTGGTCAAGTTCACTGAAGTACAGACTTTTGATTCTCTTTTCCACTGGCTTCTCCCACTGATAACCACCTGAGGAGGAGAAAGGGAGGGAGGGTGATTAAAAAAAGTACCGGCAGGTCTAATCTCTTCATGCAAACTGGTACAGAGACTCGAGGCCCTGATGGTAAAAGCCTGTTCATATTTAGTTACCATCTTTGACACAATTGTTAATAGTGAATTAATAGCACATAATCTTACCCTGTTGTAAACCAACTCCAACATCAGAGGCACTGCCTCTCGGTCACCGTCAATACCAAACCGTTTACTGGCAGCACCTTTATCCAGAGAGGAAACACACACACACATAATTAATCCATGTTGGAGTCATGGAAATGTTAGACATTTTGGATTGAATCAATAAAATGTTAAATAATAATGCAACATTTTAACTCAACTAAGATTAGGAACCATGAATTATTCCCAAAGAAATCTCGCACTGTTAAAGAAAGTGAAAAATAATTCCTGGATCCGCCCCCTGATCCCGATCCACTACAAAATTTGATAAGTTCTTTCTTGACCCACACAAAGAAAGTTTGTTCTGTTGCTTTTGTGTGATCTTGCTTACAAACAAACAAACAACAGACATGGGTGAAAACTGTCTATGGTGAAAACACATCTTCCCTGGTGGAGGTAAGTAAAAAAAAAAATAGCGAGTAGTTTAGTGAGTAATGAATCAAAGCACACTCAGGCAGCGCCACAGAAACAATCAACTAACGTGAGGCCTGATTATCTCACTACATCTTTACTTCACAAAGGAAATGAAAAATCAGAAGTGCGAGCGGCGGTGACGAGCGAAACTAGAAAAAGTAGAAGTATGAATCATGTTATGGAAATAACAGATGTTCCTCCTTCCATAAATTCTGTCCAGTCTCGACCTCATAATAACTGATGAAGCGTTCCACTGCATGGAAAAACGTGGAGGGTCTGGTTAACTGTGGTAACGTTGCTAGGGTGTGTGTGTGTGTGTGTGTGTGTGTGTGTGTGTGTGTGTGTGTGTGTGTGTGTGTGTGTGTGTGTGTGTGTGTGTGACACTTACCCATGGCTTTTATGGCTCGTGTTCCTGCAGTGTGACCCAACTCTAGGGAGTGGATGAACACTTCCGTCCTCCTCTCACCACTGGCTAACGTCAACTGCAACATCAAAGATCCTCTATAGATTACTGAATATTTCTGAATATAACAGTCTTATTATTCAGAAGTGTAAGATTTTGTGTGTGTGTGTGTGTGTGTGTGTGTGTGTGTGTGTGTGTGTGTGTGTGTGTGTGTGTGTGTGTGTGTGTGTGTGTGTCTGTGTGTGTGTGTGTGTGTGTGTGTGTGTGTGTGTGTGTGTGTGTGTGTGTGTGTGTGTGTGTGTGTGTGTGTGTGTGTGTGTTTCTTGTGTAAAAGTGTGTCTAACCTCAGCCTGATAGAGTTGGATCAGTGCTGGCCGGGTAGCGTAGCGGCAGTAGTACAGCAGCAGGTCGGCCATGATGGGAAGACGCTGCTCATACGAACCATCGTAGGACTCGGACTCTGTCTTTGAGGTTTGCTGCAGAAAACAACAGCAACATTTAAAAATGTCAACACTTATTACAATTACACAGCAGAATATAACATGAACAAAGTGGTTGACAATATGGAAAGGTCTGAATGATGCAACGCAGTATAAGGGACATAAATACAAGAGATTTTGAGAATAGTACTGTAAAATTACGAGACAAAAATTCCTAATTTAATGAGGAAAAGAAATGACAATAATTAGTAAAGATTTAAAAAATGTTGGTTTGAATATAACCAGCAAGGAAAACCGATGCACGTCATAGTTCCACTCCTGGATCCATAATCTCAAAGCAATCACATTATTATACTTCAGAAAGTACGAGAGAGGGGCACAATCTTTTAAAAGTCCTGACACTTATGATATTGTTCTATGTAAAACCTATACTAAAGTATATTTTAACAAGATGCTACACATTCCTCATTTGCAGGCGACAGACTGATCTTCTGATAATTCCCCCGTAAAATGACACATAGCCTAAAATTGACTTTATTTGAGGTAATATTACAACTTCATTGACTAAATATCTGTTTTATTTTCCTTTATGGGGCCCTAATGCTGTTTTAGATAATAACTAAGGTGAAGCAGAATAGGAATCAGATTCTAATTGTACCTGGCAGACAACGTTGGTCGGCAGGTTGAGCAGGCTGAGGGTGTTTCGTTCGTACCAAGGGTCCAACATACCAAGGAGATGGGCAATGTCATTGGTACTGTCCCCTGTGCTCGAGAGGTGAAGACCCTGCTATAAACAAAAAGCAGAAATTATAAAAATTATTTATCTTTTTCGCTGTCGCCATATCGAAATCTGTCTTTCTTTACTCCAGAAAATTATAAACCCGAACTCAAGAATGGATTTATGAACCAATCTTTGTGTTCGGTGTTTCGTTTGGTTAGGTTGGGGTTTTATTATTCTTCTTACATTAGAAAGGGCCGCTCCTTTTGGCGTTCCACTTTGAGGCACAGGTATAGGTGACCCCAGGTGACCTCCAGCCGAGTCCCTCTTCACCGGCACAAAGTAGAACTGAAGATTGAAGACCCTGCTGAGACGTGGACACGCGCTCTCCTTCCTCCTCAGGCTATCATAGGCCCGGGCCACCTTCCCGGCCACATGATCGGCACCAAACACAACCACCCTCAGCGTGATATTCTTACTCTCCTCGTCACTGCTCAGAATAGGCCTCCGTCTGAAGCACACATGTCTGAGAGTTTGACTCTGGGGCTGGAGCAGCGGTTCAAGGCAGCTTAACTTGACTTGCTGCGGCAAAGAGTTGGAGCGTTTCTCTCGCACCACCAGAAGTTCTTTAGATTCTCGGTTTCCCAAGCTTTTCGCACGGCACAGTGAGCGAGGGCTCTTGGAGAAGAACCGGTGCAGGTGCTGGCTGAGCCGAGGCAAGGTTTTACTCGACTTTGGCGAACATTTCTCCACGACAGGGTACGAGCAGATATAGTCCTCAAAATCGTCGACGTAGTCACTGTCCGCTCCGGAGGCGACGGAGAAGAGCGACTGAGCGTAGGACTCCGAGGTCACAGACAAGGTGGAGAACATGGAGTCTTTGGAAGCGGTGGACAGGGACGAGATGGTGGAGAAGGTGGAGGCACGGTGGTTAATATTGTAGCAGTTAGGGATGATAGTCATGGAAGGCAAATCTACTTCCTCCTCTTCTTTGTCTTCTTCATCCTCATCCTCCTCCCCCTCGTCTTCCTCATCCAACTCTGTCCCATCCCTCTCATCATCATCATCAATGTCTAACTCCTCTTCTTCTTCCTCAGCCTGCCTGTTAGCGCTGAGATCGTCAGGGCCGTGCTCCAAGAGCGTGTTCAGATCATCTGCAGGAATCAAAACAGACAGACATGAGTTACATTGAGCAGAACAGCAGCGATCTTAAGAGCATCAAAGTTGGGTTTGAATGAGCAAAAGACAAATAAAATGGAAAATGTGTTGCATTGGAAATATAGTTATTATGTCATATTCAAATTGAAGATAGATTTCTTGGCACTGAAAGGAGAAATGAAAACTGCTCATCATCATGGATCAATTATGAGACAAACAGGCCTCACACTGAATACTTTACCAAAGTTGTCTTTCTCCCAGTGAATCATGTAACACTTGGCTGTGGGCAGTGGAAGCGTCTGTAGCATCCCTGTAAGGTTGAGACAGGAAACAAAGCAAAATAACAGCCAATCAGAGCGCTGTAAACCAGAAACTGAAATATAAAAATCATGAGATGTACTGGGTGTACCATAAAGTCCATCCTCTTACCGTCACACTTCCTCCCGCTGGATGCTGGGACTCTGATTCTCTCCCTCAGTTCTTCCAGTCCCTGGATCACATGGTCGCGTCCCTTCAGAAGGTCGGCCATGGCAGCGGCCGTCTCCAAGATGTCGCTTACCACAGAAAAGATCTCACCCAATTCATCCACAGGTTTTTCCTGCAAAGATGAAACATAATATACTAATCATTCATCTATAATCAACCCCGTTGTAAAATCTAAAATAACGGTCTTATTAGAGTTTATAGAAATCGTTCTAATAATTCATATACTTTTTTTTTTTATCCAAAATATGGATTTAAAGTGTAGTAGACATATAAAGCTACATATTTCCTTGATATTGATTACATGGTCATATAAAGTAAAATCTCTATGCAATTACCTTGAAATATTATAATCTACCATTATTAATTTGAAATGCATGCAAACAAGGCCTAAAGTGAAATGTAGTTTAAATTGATAGGTCAGATTTAATTTTAAAAGGAAACATAAACGTATGTGTTTATGTGAATAACCATTCAAGACATTAATATCTTGAAATACTTTCTCTGAGAACTGCTTTGATCCATGGACTCTAAATTAATTGGATGACTCATCACTTCCTCCCACTATCCAGAAATAAAAACTATTCTCCGGATACCAGTTGCAGCACCTGAATATTGGAATCAGAGTCTATCCCCAAAATGTTGGAATGCACTTGTACTGTTTAATCGGGCTCATCTCTAATCCAGTAACAAAGGGAGGCAGAGTATTCTTTACTTCTGCCAGCCACCAGATGGCGACCAACACACATTGTGGAGCTGTGAAACCGTCTATCTTTAGAGTCTTTGTTTTGACTACGTACCTGCAGGGCTCTGTGGATACTTTGTTGAGGGTACTTGGTTCCGAGTGTGGACTGGAAGGCGTGTTTGATCAGTGTGATGTACGTTTCTTGCTGCGAGTGCTTTATTTGACTGAGCTGCTCGGCCACGGAGAGAAAGTCGGCGGGCACCTCACCCGGGTTCATCAGTAGCACAGTCCTGCAGGGAACAGACTCATGATGTCACCGGTGTGTGGATGTGGAGGATGCAAACAGAGTGCTATGATCCTGGTGGGGTTTTAATGGGGAAGAAAAGGGACTTACCAGGTTAAACACCTACAGTAGGTGTTGACCAAAAATGTTGGTTTACTTTAGTGAGTTAACTGTAGGAAAGTGCTGCATCATTATTTCAAGTGTGACGTAAGATCAGATAAACTCTCTATGAACTACAGAGATAAAGGGGAAAACATCTCAACCAGAGAGCAGGAGGTACAAGAGCGCAAAGATACGACACAATCTGAGCTGGACTGATGACAAATGTCAAAAGGGTGTACAAAGTTGTTTCATCCGCCCACGCAGCCTCCGCTCCTCTGATGCTAATCTCTCCTCCATTCCACATACAGGACCAAGCATCAGACCATGCCCCCCCAACACATCAGAGACTGGAGCGACCCGTCCGCTTTTAAATATCCTTTCAAAGCTCAGCTCTTCAGAACTGCTTTCAATGTATAACGATGTTATGTTTTTCTCTTTAATTTGTCTCTTTTATTTTCGTTACGAATAAAATTTTGTAATTTTAAGATTGCTATCATTATTATTAGGTGTGAATATCACCAATAGTCATGGAAACATCACCTTAGTTGCAATTGAACTGTGACAAACTGTACACACACAGTACATGTACGTCATTCTATCGTTTTTTTAGTCTGTAGAAAATACAGACTTTATAGATGTATATATAACACAACCACATAGATGATTCAGTGAGCCTAACACTCTGTGGACTTACATGATCTTGGAGCTGTGGCTGGAGGTGCTGAGGCCTTGCTCCTCTCTCACCAGTCTCTGAAAGGAAATCCCTGAGAGGAAACAAACAACAGAAAAACCATTAGATTTGATGTTTTTTAAGAAACAACTGGAGAGGAACACAGTCAGTGTAACAGTGGCAGATGATACATATTTCATGTCTTCATAGATATATATATATTTGAAACACTTAAATATTTTAAATGCAAAATTCAATTTATAAAAGATTGAAAAAAACAATGCAAAAATATATACTCTGTCCTGTCAGAGATTATGATGAATCATAGCGAAGTTTTTATTTGTTGTGTTCCTTCTGTTGACCATTCCTGTAAATTTCAGCCTAGGTGTTCACGTGTGGCTTCTGCTTTTCTTTGTTTTGTAAAACGATATCACATCCCTAAGAAGAAGTGTCCAGTTCAATGTGAAACCTTTATCATGTTCCTCTCTGTGATGCTGCTGTTCGTGGTATGAGCAAGCCCCATCCTAAATGCATTCCTTTGATCTACCACTAGGGGGAGGGGTTAAGAGGGTTGGAAAAAACGCTTGTGAACACATGAGCTGAAAATCGTTAGAGACGGAACAAGTCGGTCGGAAATAGACACATAGAGAAAAAGATAATGCACTTAACACGAACAATGTCCCCCATCCTTACCTGGCGCTTTGAGCTCCTGCTGTAGTGTGGACAGCAGGTTTTTACACACACTGCAGTACGGCTCCGGCCAGGTGAGGAAGCAGCGGAACACCTCGATGGCCTCCTGCAGCAGCTCAGTGTCTGGAGGACAGAAAGGTGTCTGCAACACAAGACATGCATTCAATCGGGGTTGTGTTGAGACGCAGTGAGACTGGAGAGAGAGGACATGTCTTATGATTGAACTGTGTGAGGTGACCCCCTAAGCCTGCATTTCAGATCATCAAATAACTATCTCCATTATTCATGACTCTAAAATAGTTTTTTTTGGTCGGGGGGGGGGGGGGGGTGTTACTTTCTTGATCTTTAATAGATACAAAAATATATCTATTTCTTTAATAGATAAAACTATATCTATTTTTATCTATTAAGATAACTTTATCAAGAAAACAACATATCTAGTGTCATCAAAAATGTATTACGATTGAAAATGAGGGTGAATAAGTGTGGACAGAGGGTTTGCTTCAGAGCAAGTGATGCTATAATTACTGTAAAATATAGTTTGATAAATTTCACCCATCATTAACCTGAAGTCATGGCTCCATAAGGATTGCAACAGAATTTGAACAGATAACATAAATGTTCAAATTGATCCTGCTCTAAGTCTTATTTATTATAATCACGCTCAGTATCATTATAGTGAGGGTTTAACTCCTAGTCTCAACAATAAACTTACTTTAAACTCGTTTAATGTTTAAATCTAACAACGTGGGACACTCATCACTCAAAGTACATGCAAGCACTGTGCGCCACATTATATAGTTCCAGAATCAAATATGTCCACTGGGTAGCATATGTATACAATTACCAAACAGGAATCTGAGAATAATTAGGTAATAATCTACTAAATAAATCACCCAAAAATAAATCTAATTTTACATTATAAAAAAAAAAAAGGGGGTTTCTTTATGTTATAAGATAAATAACAACAGAACAGTAATGCTGAAATGTATTTTCCATTGTTGGCAAACAACCAAAGGTATATTTTTCATTAAATAAATAAACAAACTAAAAAACTGTAACATAATCACTTACTATGATGCTGTTTCACTAAAGAAACATATTTACTGACACTATCGGTCTGAAATCTGGAAATAAAGCTCCTGAAAACAACAACAACAGTGTGACAGCACAGCAAACACTTTCTGCCTCATAGTGTGAACGCCGGACTGCAAAACAGAAGCGTATTTATGTGCTAAAGGTTGTTTTTTGTCAAGCCAGCAAACGCTGTGATTTACGAAGATCGTTTGGGAACTGTGCTAGAGGCTTTTGACTCAGTTGTACGTTTATGAACCATCACAGTGGTTTTGAATTGCAGAACTAGTTCATCTTTTGTATGTGAAACACTAGGATGTGTGTGTGAAACACTAAGAAGGTCACTGAGAGGTGACCAATGGTTTAACGTTTGGATGGAGACAATTTGTACCTGGAGCAGAGTGGAGGAGAACATGATCGCGAGGGGAGCCACCAGCTCATACTGACACTGCTCCTGAACCTAATTCAATACACAATAACAGTAAGAGAGAGAGAGATTTGTTAGAATAACTATGCTTGCACTGGACAATATGCTTTTCTTGACCTCGACCTTTGCACTCTGTTCTCTCACCTCTTTGGTCTTTGTGATGATTTGCTGTAAGAGGATGAGGAAATTCTCGGGGTCTCTTTTCACCAACTCTTCAAGGCTCCAGCGGTTCATGGACTGACCCGCTGAGCACATCAGCACTGAAACACAGCACGTGTAAATGCACATGTTCATACCTTACATGTAGAAGAAGATCAAGAAAAAGTCACATGTGTTACATATTAATCTCAGGATCATTTAGAAAGATACATGTATTTTGTGGGATATAAGCAAAGCTGTGGCACACACCATGAAATCCTAAGCTCCTTGATGGAGGACTTTAAACATGGAGGACTTTAAACAAACACTTAAACGTTATTTGATATAAGGCATTTAAATTCAACTGTAAAACTGAAAAATAGCCTGGCCTACTAAAATGAAAGCGAATGTAACACCATAAATTAGAGTAGTGTTGTGGTATGTGTTGATGAACTGCCATGAACCAAACGCAGGGCCGCAGCAATCCACAAAAGTTCTTTAAAGCCTCTAACTGCCAGACACAAACAACTTTCCATTGATTGATTGATTGATTAATTATTTTTTACTGATCCCTTTATCTCAAACTCAGTTTCCAAGGAGGTAACACATCAGCAGTTGTTCAGGTCACACAAATGTTTTCCAACATCCTGTCGGTAGCTTCATTTCTCCGCTGCTCTTTTTGCACAGGAGCGTTATCATACAATCTCTAACACATAGTGTGTGGCGTCTATTTAAAGCTCAGAGGTGTATTTGCATCCTGAGCTCCGGTGGTTAATTTTTGATAAGGTGACAGCACGGAAAATGAACCTCAGAGTTTCATGATGGTTCTGTTGAGATGTCAATTTTTGTAAACAAGTGGATGTTGACATTAATGTTACATATTCCAGGAAATCTTCTCTACAGGTTATGGATCAAACAGTTTCCGGTTTCTCTGGAAGCCCTCGTAGAATTTCTGGTGGTCAATTATATATATTATATTGATGATAATCGTATCATTTGAATTAAAAAAGAACTACTGAAAACTTAAAATACTGTGATTATATTGAAACATGATAATTGTGGCCACTGTAATCTTGATACCAACTTTTCACACCGTTTAGCGCCACTGGAGCGATGAAGAGGCAGTGAGGAGGAGAAGAACATGAAAAACTACAGTAGAGGTGCAGCTTTAGCATTTTTTATGTCAGGGCACAAAACAAGGCACATGTCTGATTCTCTTTATCTGGCACTGGTTGACGTGTGGGAGTCTGATGTCGATTCCATCAAGCCTGTTTTCACCCAGCGCCGCAGTAACTTCTGCCTCACTCACGCCCTGCGGTTCCGAGGCACCACTTCCTCTCACCTGTCTATTCACCCAACTTCCTCCAGCAGCCAATAACACATTTCCCTGATGAGAGCACAGCAGCAGCGTCACCGACAACAAGCTCAGGCGCCCGTGAACTCGAATGCCCCGTGTTTGCTGGCGGAGCGCCTGTCACACGGCGGGCGGCCTTGTGTCCACAAAGTGAGGACAAACAACGGCCTTCTGTTCGAGTTAGCACAGCAATCAGCAAATATCACGTCCAAATGTGTTGGCTGGGACTGAAATTTCTGAGAAAATGTGTTTCATTTAATTTCAAAGAAAGGGAAGCCTGTTGGAAGAGTGTTGGGGCAAAGCTGCTAAATCATTCGATGTGGCTTTTGGTTTTACACTTGGTTTTTATATTAATTCTGCTTTCAATAAAAGTGTCATAGTAAATCTTTCCAGTGAGCTTTTATATCCCTTATCCTTCTGAGGGTCGCCGGGAGAGCGTGGAGCCCATCCCAGCTGACAGTGGGCGAGAGGTGGGGTTCGCCCTGGTGCAGGTTCATCACATGACCGACACACAGAGACAAACAACCGCTCACTCAAACTCACACCTCGACACAATTTAGAGTCACAAATCAACAGAACCTGCACGACTGTGGGAGGAAACCCGAACACCTGGGGAAAACATGCAAACTTGCAAGGCCTTGGTCGGCCAGAAGATTCCAACCCAGAACCTTCTGGCTTAAAGGCAAGAGTATTAACCTCTGCACCTCCATGCCACCCTGGCAAAACTACAAAATCAGACACTGAACGGCAAAGGTTCCCATGTTCACTGGGAACTACACTGTAACCAAGTATGTTTTTCAGTTCTCTTTGTGTTTTCAGTTCAGTTTCTCTTTGTGCTTTAAAAAACAGGAGATACAAAGTCAAACATGTTCTCCGATGATGTTAAAAACACAACTGTCTTTACAGCAAGTTCTCATTTATAAGATGTAAAAAATATGCATCCACAATCAGTACTCATAAATGCATGATTGAAGATTTCCGCAGTAGTACATTTACAAAAATGTCGAAAAACAACCCCGTCTCGGAATAAATATAATTAATGGATCCGCCCCCAGATCTGGATCCACACCACGGGTTCTTCCCCAACTCATGCAGCATCATTCCACCAAGTTTAGGGTTAATCCATACAGTAGTTTTTGTGTGATGCTGCTAACCAACAGACAGATGAAAACCTTACTTCCTTGGCAGAGTTAATTTTTGTCTTTGCTGCTACACGCCCTGAAAAACTGAACTCCTCTCAGCGTGTGTCCCAGTGTCAGCCTGTGGAATCTTACCGTTCCAGTGGTGTGCCGCTGTGGGACTCCGTCTCAGCCCGTCCAGACACCGGTCAAGGGCGTGCTGGATTCTGTCCTCTGTACACGAGGTGTGCTGCATCTTCACTGCTCAGGCTCTGTGGAGGGGCGGCAGAGAGACCTGACATTAACTATCAACATAGGACACTCAACTTCCATCCGTGTATTATCTGGAAATCCTTTAGTGGGGGTGCATAATGTTTGCACACTCACTCCTCTCTTTTCATGCACAGTATCGCAACAGCTATCACATCTGCTTTGCATCAAGGCAGATCACCTGGTAAGTATGAAAATGATCTTTAGTCAAAGAGGATACTCAAACCGTAAAGGCAAATGCATGATGTT
This sequence comes from Limanda limanda, assembly GCF_963576545.1. Taxonomy (NCBI): domain Eukaryota; kingdom Metazoa; phylum Chordata; class Actinopteri; order Pleuronectiformes; family Pleuronectidae; genus Limanda; species Limanda limanda. The sequence goes on along the minus strand of NC_083637.1, from coordinate 18,818,907 downwards.
GACACGCGAGTTGCTTGCTGCTGTTTTGTTGCAATACAATTCCTGAAATATCCCAAACAGCACAACACATGCCTGCTTGTTTCATATTATATATATGTTCTTGGGTCTCTGTTATAAAAAATAAGTTCCTCATTTGACAAGTGGTTGGCCAGTCTGTGGACGCTGCCCTGCCTCAGATCAGCAGGTTTTATTTGAAGTCCCGAAAACTGTTACGTGGCCTGTGATGAATTCAAAACATTAAATCCAACGAGAACAAAACACCTTAAGCTTTTGCTCAATGTCAGTCATGTCCATCAACATGTGAGCACAAACCAAGAAGAAGTAAAGCAGGAGAATGATTGACAGTTTATCTAGTTTTACACACAGGAGCCCTATTGACAAGCATGAAAAAGAAGAAATGCTTATATCCACTATTAATAAGACTGATATTAAGAGGAACATCTACATACTAATACAAACTCTCAACTGTAAACTTTAGCCAACCAGCTTTGACATCAGCAACATTTAAGCAAACAAAAACAAAAAAAGTTCACAATAGACATTTTATCAATGGTTTAGAACAGAAACACAGGCCTCAGTGCTTTTCTTTCATCAAATCCATGCACAATTCCCTACATGGGAAATAATTTCCAAATATAAAAAAAAGATTTTTGGGGGTTTTCCACTCCCCATCCATCCACGAAGAACAAGCAATGAAAACACTAGAATGACCCCCCAATAGAGCAAATACCTCCACCAAGGCCCAACAGTCACCTTGAATACAATCAAAGCTGCACCAAATATAACACATTCATTTTTTTTTCCTTAAATAAAACAAAATTTGTCATCGCGATTTATACTTCATAGAAAAAATGCTCTGTCCCTCTCATTCCTGGAACTTGTTACCTTGGCCCATGCCCCCCCTCCCCCTGTCTAAGTTTCCCTTTAACAATTTCAGCGGCGGGGGTTTTGTTTTCCTGCCAACAGTCAATATAAACAACAGTGAAAACATCACCTCTTCGCCTGTGGTCAAGATGTGAAACTGCTGTCGATAGGGGAGATTGTGAAAATAGTCTAGCACTCTATTCCAGTGTTACCACATTAACATAGTAGACACATCACATCTTCAGCACTGAAGACACGAGGATGTGCTGAACTTCACCTTTTTTCTTAAAATTTCAGTTCATACGTGCGTTGGGTTGTTTTTCATGCAGCAACTCAGGGCAGCCCAGGTGTGGTAAGTGGTTTCAGTTCTGTTTTGAAAACAGAAGTCACCAGAGTTTATACACAGTCTCTATAACAACATACCAGGGATGTCCCATCAGTGACTTCATCACACAAATGTTATGTTTATGTAGGTAAGGTGACTGAAGAAATGTGGTTAAATCCCCTTTTTTCCATTTCTACATTTAAACTAAGGCTCTTCTGACGGCTGAGGATCAAATTGTTCTGTTGTAATAACCTTATCTTCAGTAATTTACCCTTGTATTTCATTTCAAAATATACAACATTTCTGCATCTGCCTAACACATTGTCCATTTCACACAAACTTGGATGACTAGACTGACTAATTGGGATATATGAACATTGTTTTAATCTTATTTGATGTGAAAGATGATTGATGTTGATTTCATTCATTTATTGAAATCAAATTAAGTTTGATGTATTTTTAAAGCATCTCTACATTTCATGTATGCCAATACTGGGAAACCTCAGATTTTGACAAGCAGAACAAACACTTCCCTAAAGCAAAAGGGGCCAAAGCTTTTTTAGGATTTGGTATTTTTGATCTTTTCTGGTAACATGTAGCCACATGCTGGAAACACAAACCACAATTATTTTAGACCACATTGATTGGCTGGCCATAGATATAACTGAATATGTTACAGCTTTAGTTATTATAAGTATTCCTAATGTGGACCACATTAGGAAAACAACTTTATACAGGTAATTGATCGTTCCTTTACATCTAGAAAACAAACCCAAAATGCTCTGCTGCATCCGAAAGAGAGAGTTTACATTTATCTAAACTAATCTGCCTCGGGGTTGTTTTCAGAGTGAAGTCGGAGCTGAGACAGGAATCAGCAGTGACATCAAAGCTGTTTTGGTCTGATTACATTTTCTCTAAATTTCCCCAGTGACTGTGAGGAATTCCCCAACTCATATAAAGCCGTGAATGAAAGCTGTCAAATTAATAGTGTCGATAAATGACTCACTCTCACACGCTCACTCACCTCATTACCCCAAAGAGATGGTCCACCCACAGGCCACTTAAAGGACTTTGCACACAAGACACGGTTTTTGATTTTGTTTTCGTGTGAAAAACGTTCACGATATTAAAATTATTCTAACCCTATATACAATCACATCAAATTTTGACTAAGCGATATTGAGGCTCTTATATTTTTGGACCAATACAACATGTACACGTCAAGCAAATCAAAACGCATGTTGTCAAATCTTGTAGCAGTAGAAAGCAAACAACTTCGTCCTTGGTCTGATATTAACTGGAATATATAAACTGTAAAAGTGACCTGTAGTCATTGAGCCACAACCAACTGCAGGACACTGGCTAAGTCTTTATTAAAAATTTGTTGAGATTGAAAGTGTCCAGATCACATCAAAATCAAAACTACACTGCACTTCCTTGTGCCCTTGATTCACAAGTGTGAAGCCTGAAAAGATGAACGGTTCTCGATATGTGAGCGAACAACAGACAGACAGAGATTTCTGGAATGATTTGATCGATATTATTCTGTAGCAATTGCTCAAAGTTTAGAACAACATGATGTAATCAACTTGAAGCCAGGATAAAGCAACAGGCAGCCCAACTCCTGTATAAGAACATGATTAAACCAAATGCGCAGAACCAGGACTGTTTACAAACAAACAGGACAAATAAACTCAATAAATACGTCCTGAAGCAGCCGCGGTACAATTCAAACTCCCTTCATCCATATTGAGTGTTCCCAAGTCTTAATCTTTTCTTATTCTGCGGTTTGAATCTTAGTAGATTGAACCCTAAATGGCATCACGCTTAATGTGATTGGTCAGAGGTGCCGAAATTCACCACAGAATCATTCACTACTTCAGACAACTGTTTCTTTTAACGTGTGAAACAAACAGGATACAACGTGCAGCTCAGTGTGTGTACTGTTAGTTTGATTCTAACACCCTGAGGCAAGTTTCTCATTAAAACCTTACAATGGTCTTTCCAAGGTAATCAAAAGAGGAACACAAGCTACACAACACACAACCACTGAGGAATTGTAGACTGCACGAGTTACACAGACAACTGCCTGTATGTTCTTAAGAGATATACCTAATGAGATATACAGTAGAAACACACATTCACTGTACAAACGACCTCACCATTGACACCAGTTGGAGGAGTGGGGCAGGAAACTGCAGGTTTAAGCAGCCAAATTATCCCCCAGCACTTTGCTCTTTTTCCTGCAGTTACCTCTAAACAACAATACCACCAGCTCCAGAGTAAACAATACATCCATGCAGCTGACCCCTCCTCCCTCGAGAGGTATTGTGTTGGAAGAGGTGTCCCGAGTAGGCACTGAGGTGCTGTATGGAGGTGGGCCTATCGGACACTTGTGCTGAGCGCTCCGGTCATTGTCCAGTGTGGACAGAGCTGGACGAGAGCCCGGTGAGAGTGGAAGGAACTAATAAGTCAGACGCCATGAGGACGGGGTTCAATGGAGACATGCAAATGTAGAGGAAGAGGGGAAGACCTTATGTGAGGGGGCATGATGCAGGGAAAGTTTATTAGTTACAGTAATAGTCCTGTTGAAGATATCAGGTCATTTGTCTGGTATATACAACCCCTGTATAGGAGCATTCTTAAGAGCTCACACCACACCTTTACAATAGTGGTGGGGGAAAAAAAATTGATTCTGTTCTGATACAGTATCGATTTTTGCAATATTTAATTATGTACGAAACAGCCCCTGGCAGCCAAAGCATGATGAGGAGAGTTTCAGAGTTTAAAAGATACCTGAGCATTTCAGGCACTAGTGTGTCTGCTGAAAGGATGTTCTCCAGAGGAGATACAGTAACGGCCCAGAGAAGCGCTTTAAAATCTGAGCATGTTGACCAACTCCAAATGAATTTAACATTTTGGGTCATGACCTTGCAGCCAACTGGACTGGACTCTAGCAGTACACATTTTTGTTTATTTTTCTCAATTTGATTGAAGCTCTATAAGTTACTCTTATTTATATGATTATTCTCAGGTTTATGTTACTCTATTATGTCTGCTTTATGTTACTGTATTGTATTTAAATAATTTTAAGTTATGTGCTGGGAGCTCAGCGTTCATGTGAGAGGTCTCCGATTCAGAAAATAATTACAAAGGTCCTGTGTCCTGAATGTTCAAGAACAAAGTTTTTGCACTACCCTTTCTTAGTTTTTGCACTTAAATGTGACATTTGAAGTGAGTTGAGCAGTCTTATTCTCCTCATTTTTTGTAATGCCTTTGAATAATATGGGGGACATGAATCGCAATATATCGCAGAATCAAATCGCAATACTTGCTGTATCGCAATATGTTAAGAATCGCAATAATATTGAATCGTGGCACAAATATCGCAAAACTATTGAATCCTCACATTTTCACCAATTCCCACCCCTACTTTACAATATGTAATTTGAAGGGTTTATTGGGAGTGAATGAATTGGATGTAGAGGAAAGCTGAATGGCTGTTGAGGGAATTGGTTGAGGTGAACATGTTGTCTTATAGGCTGAAGGCACTGAACACCATCAAGCTGTGCCTCAATTCAGGGGCTGCATAGGCTGCACTTCACAGCATATGGTGTCAAACCTAATGACTAGAGCAATTTCAAAGGCTCCTCCAAATGCTCCTGACAAATACATCCTTCCATCCCAGAGAGAGATCCTTTTTTAGGGCGAACCTATCCCAGGGTTCATAAAACCGTTTTATAAAGAGTGTCATCATAGTTGTTTACGTAGAGTTGAGAGTCGTGTTGCAAATGCGTGATTCTGTGAGGTTTCATAAGAGGATGTATGCAGCACATCTCTGAGAGTCAACAAGGTCACTTCCACTTTTTCATGGTTTGAAAACCTGCAGCAGTCAGACAATAACAAGCAGAGTTTGCTTTGCGTGCAACAATCAGAATCTCTGAATTTACCATGCAGAAATTACAACTAGCCGAGCACTGACGTTCAGTAATGAAGAGCTGTGAGAAACCACTGAAACAACTTGAAAACCATTTAGTCATCACACTGATCATATTTCCAGGAAGAGCACCAAACTAGAACGGCACTCAGTGGAGCGCAGACCGCTGCCGAGGCCCAACAGTTCCCTTAAGTTCAATCAAGCTGGACCAAAAATTGCACACACTCATAAATATCAGTCTTTAGAATATGCCAACATCTTTTCATGGAGATCCATCAAATAACCCTCGGTAATTTGGTGAAAAAGTTCAAGAAGGTTCACTGGGTTCACCGGGTTCTTTCTTGACCAATGTCTCATCTTGCACCAAGTTTGGCGGAAATATGCGTAATTGTGTAATCCTGCTGACAAGCCAACAGGACAGGGGGGGGGAACATAACAGTTTTTACATTAACTTTTAAACTCCTCTTAACTGCAATAACTCCACCAAACCAGCACCGTGGCATATTTGCACTATTGCACACAATTTAACTAGTTCTATTCTGTTCTATTTTTCTCTTGAGCTGTATATATATAAATAAATAAATAAATTTTTAATATTCTATTTTATTCTATTTTATACTATTTTTATTTTTATTTGTTTTGGTTGTAATTACTTGCATGACTAGAAGAGAGCCTGTGACTCAAGCATTTCATTGCCAGCGAATGCTTAATGTTATTGTTGTGCATTTGATAATAAAAATCTTGAATCGTGAATTTTGACACCCAACCCAGAGCATATTGGTCCCAGCTGCTCAAACAGGCAGCCCATCAATCTTGTCATGGGTTTTCAGTGTTGAGTCAGGTCATCGTACACAGGAAAAGAAACCTTTAAAATAGGTTATATTATAACACATAGCTGCAAATGGAAGCGATGAACCGCATTGTCAGCTTAAATTGTGTCACAATGACGAAGGTATATATTACATCACTTTTGTATCGGCTCCACATCAAAATGGTTTCTGAGAAAGCCCAGTACATCATTTAGCTGCTTCTATCTGTGTTTTCCTCCTGCTATCTTCTGTCCTCCTGTAGCATTACGAGTATCAACATCTCCCAGACAAAACCTTCACCTGTGTGTGTGTGTGTCTCTCTCTTTTTCTTTCTCATGCTGTCCTCTTTTTCCTCTCCTTCCATCCTCACGGGCTGCTTCCCATCTCCCCCACTGATCCCATAACCAACTGCTTCCTAACAGGAAGATAGCTCCCCTGCTCGGCTGAGGAAGCAGGTGCCTCCCCATTGTTGTGGTGTGATCAGACTCTTAGATGCACTCCCACAGACCAGTAAGGAGAGTGTGTGTGTTTTTGCGTGCATGCATGGGTGTGTGTGCGTGTGTGTGCGTGTGCGTGTGCGTGTGCATGTGTGTGTGTGTGTGTATCTACAGTATATGGATGATTGTCATTTTCACAGACCCCCCCTGATTGATAGAGTCTGATATTCACATCCAGTTTTCCTCTGCTGGCCCAACAGAGCTGTGATTCCCCCTCTCCCTTTCTCTCTCTGCTGACCCTGTGGATGTGAACCGGTCTCTTATGGCTTTAGGAAACAACATTGGTCCAACTCCAAAGCCCTTGTGTAACTAAGTGCTTCCTTTTAGTTCAAACAGTTGCTACCGGTGAGAACACAGTAGTCCGATGGAGGGGATCTCTTGTTACAAACTAAGGTGAAGCCTAAGGTTGTGTGTGTGTGTGTGTGTGTGTGTGTGTGTGTGTGTGTGTGTGTGTGTGTGTGTGTGTGTGTGTGTGTGTGTGTGTGTGTGTGTGTGTGTGTGTGTGTGTGTGTGTGTGTGTGTGTGTGTGTGTGTGTGTGTGTGTGTTTGTGTGCGTGATAAAATCCCTCAGGTTGTTTGGTGACTGTGCAAAAGAGTGAAGTTGATTTCACATCTGAGCTTCCAGAGCTTCATTCTTCACCTGATCCAGATCTGCGCCAACATTTATCGGGTCCTTTTCTGAAACTTTACTAAGCTTCATGAAAATCTGTTCTGTAGTTTTTGCAGAATCGTGCTAACTAACAAACAAGCCAACAATCGGACAAAAGGACGGGGGTGTAAACATAACCTCCTAGGCGTAGATACAAAAATAAATCTCATTTTTAAAAGGTATTTGCAAATAATTATATTCTCATAATCAATCTAGACTATTTTTGTTTTACCGCAACTTATTATTATCATACTCAAGTAGATATATATTAAGTGCAACTAAAAACCCAAACAGGAAGTATCAGCTTCAAAAATACACTGAGATGCAACCATTTGCTCAGCATTTTACTTCAGCACCTAAACACACAGGTTGTTTTGTCACTTAAAATCCTTACTGAGCCTCTGGTCTTCACTTCCTCAATAAACACTCATAAAAACTAGATTAGATGCAAATATCATGAGTTGTTAAATCAGGCTATTGGCCAGAGGCGACTAAAGATACACAAACAGGACTGGGAGTCTTTGTCTGCTCAAGTTCAACAACAACATGAAAAATTCTTCTGTTCTCTTTGTGGAAAAACTGAATCTCTTTGCATTTTCCAAGTGTGATGTGAGAAAAACGGTGTGGGTGCTTAGAAAGCTGACATTACCGAATATGTATTTTATTAACAACAGGTGTGTACACGTGAGCACAACACACACACACACACACACACACACACACACACACACACACACACACACACACACACACACACACACACACACACACACACACACACACACACACACACACACACACACACACACACACACACACACACACACACACACACACACGGGGGGTGTGTAGGCGTCAAACCATGTGTCATAAAGGTGAAGATGAAGATTTGACTGATAGGACAGCTTTAAAGAGACAAACAGGATGTGATGCTGTGAATAACACACACTTCTGAGCTGGGAGACTTCAATCACTTCAGCTAGATGCCATCTACACATTGTGACAGTGTGTAGCTGTACGCCTCGTGTCCAACATCTGTGGTATATATGCGCAATCCAGGTTTTTTTTTTCTAGTGCAAGCTCGACACATCTCCAGCAGTTTATATTTCTCAACAACAGGAGATGACTGTACTCCAACTGATTGTGTAATTGATCAATTTGTAAAAAAAATTGGTAAACCAGCCCAGGAGGAGACAATTAGGTTTAACCCTGATATTTTTCCTATGTTATGGTCTTAAACAACCACTGAGAGAGTGATTATATACTTAACTTAACACATAAACACTACCGCAGGGCTGGAGGGATAAATAAATACTATATTTACCCTGCTACTCATCCTCACATGAATCCAAACACATTCATCCCCTGCATGTTGTGTCGGACCTGACTTAGAGGGGACACACAAAACAGACACACTGTAAAGGTTTTAGACATGAGACTAAGATTCGATTCAGACTGCTGTGAGACCTAGAAGTCAGGTCTTAAGCCTGATTGTTCGGCAATAGACTTGAGATTTGCTCATTAACACTTGTGACTTGACTTGGTCTTATCTCAACATGAGGTTTGATTTGGATTTCAATCAATCAATCAAGTTTTATTTGTTAGCCTATGTTCACAAATCACAATCTGTCTCACAGGGCTAAACAAGGTGCCACATCCTCTGCCCTTAAAAGGGATAGTTCAACCAGAAATGAAAATTCACTCATTATCTTCTCACCACTCTGCCAATGGAGGGGTGGGTGAAGTGTTGGAGTCCACAAAACACTTTGGGAGAATCAGGGGTAAACAGTGTTATCGTAGAATACCATACAACTAAAGTTACTGGTGACCAAATCTCCAGACGTAATAAAAATAATATGAATGTCGGGGCTTGCAGACACTTGGATGACACCACAGGAGCAGTAATGGAAGCATGCTATGGTTTTTATTTTGTTTATGTTGAAGATATGGCCACCAGTTACATCAATTGTATTGATTTTATATTGGTGGCTGTTTGTCTCACAAATGTCACAGGACGTCGTGATTTAGTTTCTTTATTTTACTTTTACGTCACTACTCTGAAAAATGATCTGCCAGCTTTTCTTTTTCTTCTTTCACGTACAGTGACTTTTAATTAATGCTGTTCCTGAAAATCCACATTTGGCAGAAATGTGGTTGCTTCATGTGGTAAAAGGATGTTGAGTACAGGCGTTGGCTCAACAGTGTTTCTATTGGGTGGAGTCCTCAAAGACGACTGTGTCTAACTGACGGTGTTTTTCTGGGTCAGATTTCTCTGCCTGCATTCCTTGTCTCATTTCAGTGCCGGCTCTGTATCTATTAAAAAATAAATCATGAATTTAATAATGGTATTTTTATTGCACTAAATTGAATTATGACATCATAGATATAATTGATGGATTGTTTGTCCTCACGTGCTCAGTAACACAAACCACACAGACTGCAATCAGCACGGGAAGAGGAACTCTTATAACCTCATGGAGCCGTTTAAGGTACTGACACAAACGTCTGAGATCAACACATAACAATCAATGTTCACATTTATAAACACAAACATGCTCACAGTTAAAGCCAGCAAACAACCAGGCGCCTGCCTGACATGTGCTTCTTCTTCTCTACTTCCTCAGAGTTTACTAAAGGCATGAATCATACAGGGCTTCTGAAAAAGCAGAAGTTCCCAAAATGGTACAAGGGGGGGGATCTGCTAGCAATATGACAGCCCAGCTTTTACATGTGACGCTGAAATGATCCATCACCTTAACAACAAGACTCCTGAAGTTTTCACATAAAAGGGAAATTAACTTGTATAACTATTATAAAGTGCAAGTTCAGTGGGAAGATGTAACACATAATTGATGTGCTTCAGATTCGCTAAATGTTTTGCTGTTTATCAAGTGTTTGTCATTTTCGGCCCACAGAGCCGGATCCCCCAAAATCTAATTGGCCCCTGAAGTGCCCCTGTCCTGTCAGAAGTCTTTTATTTTTAAATAAACTAGTCACTCACTCGGATATATGATTTATATTCTTCTTTTTATTTTCTAAGCCTTATTGAAGAACACAATGTACTTAAACGAGGAGCAATTCTCAGAAAACATTTAATGAAGTGGGACTTTGCTTAAAGCTACAGGGCGAACAGTAAACAAGGAATGACTTAAATTTGAACCTATACTGAATCAGGAAATGTCCTCGGATGTTTGACAAAAAATTGTCAGCTTCTAATTGACAAATATCCTAGATTTTCCACGGTCTGTCCATAAAGAAGAGATTCAAACAACCTTCACTTCGGAGCAATCAGGAGCAAACATCAGTTTAAATGTAACAGAAATAATAATGTGACACTTTAAATCTTAGTATGTTGTTTGGCCATATCACCCAGCTCTTACTGTGATGCTGACTGATGGCAGAAGCTTTCACATGGCAGAGAAATTAACTTGGATATTATAAAGGACATTAAAAGACAACATGAGTCGGAGAGAGGACTGACTAAAGAAGCTATGAAGACCAAAGTGCCCAATACAGACATGAGCCACTCTATCAGATAGACAGATGAAGCTGGAGGACATTGACAGTATCCTTATATCCTCTCTGACATTTCATATGAAAGCAACATTAGACACATATCACGGCTCCAAACTGGATATCTGTTTAAACACACATCCAGGTGATGCCTGTGCACCTGGTCTGTCTCTTATAAACTTTACAGGACAGGATTCTTCTTTTTTTAGGCTGTTTAAGTGTGAGTTTGTTTTCTATTTTCAACATTTAACTCTGTTTTTAATTTATGAAAAGCACTTTGTAGTAGTCTTTTCTGTGAATAGTGTTGCATGGATAAACTGTACTTACTGATAGACATTTATGAAACAGAATCAAATAAAGCAAACTCTCCGCTCTCTTTCTCTGACACACACAAACACACTTACCCTTCAAAATAAAATGCACCTGTTAACTGTCTTCCTCCTCTTACCTGCAGTTCACTGGCCAACATCCATGCTCTCCCTGTGCGCGTCTCCAAAGTCTAAAGAGTCCCAGGCCAAAAACGCGTCTCCGGCTCGGTGCTTGTGCCATTCATCCAATTATCTGTTCATCCATTCATCCATTCATTCAGTCAGCGTGTGCACATCACGGTTTAACAGACGAAGCCACATCCTGGGCGCAGCGGGGTTGACATCAGCCTCGGTCTCTGCTCGCTGAAGCTTCTGTTGCGCACAAACACGTCTGCGCTGCGCACATCACAGCCGCTCACAAACAGGAAGTGGAGGAGAGAAGTGCACGCGAACACAAAGAGGGAGGCTGCTGGTGTGCGTGGGTGCGTGCGTGCGTGTGCATGTAGGTGGGAAGTGTTTCTACGTGCGTGTGTGGAGAGGCTGCCTGTGGATTTTGAAGGGATGTTGGTCCCTGAAAGGAAGTCATCTGTTTGACATGTTTATTTTCACATGCGTGAGTAAAGTGTCTTTGTTTAGGATTAGAAGCTGTGGCTTTGTTGATTATCGTTGGTGCCACTTATATAATCAAAAATGCTATTGATCAATTTATATTGTGATAATTATTGATAGGCCTGCTGGTTTATTCCCCAGCCTCAGGTCCACTGCATTCTCTTTTGTTTCATCTTAACTGTGACTCATTTTTATTTCTAAATCAGTGATGCAAAAATGAACAAAGTGTCAATAATTTTTTTCTAATATTTGTATTCAGTGCAAACATAAAACTTTCAAGTCCCATCAATGTAGCGAATGATTGTAAATGCATCCATTGTATTACTGTAAATAGCGAACTGTTGCAGAACGGCTTTTTTTCTGTGCCAATAATAGTATAAGCAGATGAAATTCAATGAAGTATACATAGAAAATCGTTTTTGCCCGAGTCCATTTTTTCTGGGCCACAAAAAGGCCCGAATTGCCACATCATTGCCCGAAGTGGCCCACATATGTACGCTATCTGTGTGTTTAATATTAATCTGTGCATACACATACACTTTTCCAAACTTCTCTCTGGATCGATAAAGTATTTACTTATCCACGAATAAAGTCATCCTTTGTCTTAATTTCCTGTAGTGTTTGTGATATCTGTATCTACATCTATGGGCTCTGCCTGCAGCCCCCTCTGTATAGGAAACACTGACCTGACTTCCCCCTCCTGATTTGCCTGTGATTTACATTTCATACACTTGTGACTGTGAATTCCCCTTCTCATCATGAAGGGAGGGAGATGTGGCGTCAAGCTGTAAACAACAGTGACAGTCAACATGAGCAGTATATCAGCTTAGACAACACTCCAACCTGCTTACTTACAGTAAACATTCACAGAACTGGTTTGAACGGTCTCACTCTACATCATGGTTTCTAAATGACAATATCATTTCAAAGTGCTTAAAGGGGATCTTAATAAGTCTTTAATGTAATCTTGATTGATCGAAAAACAAACTTTGTGTTTAAGTTTAGTTGAAGAAGAGAAAGGATGTTTTGTTTCTCTCTGTTATCATCTCTCTGTCCTCCTTTTCTTTCCTTTCTCTATTTATGCTTTCTTTCTTATTTCATTAACCTCTTTCTCTTTCCTATCATGTCTTTATTCAATCACTTTTTCAGAGAATGAATATTCAGTACATTTCCTTGTGATACGCTACATTTCAAACTTAAACAAGTTGTTATAATCCAACAAATCCAGACCAAAGTGATCAGGGGACTGAAGCTCCAAGTTCAGTTGCTTCATTAGATGTTTCTGTTTCTCCTCCTTCTAAAACCATGAGGGTCTTTCTTTGGAGCTTCTGTGTCCTCTTGATGCTCGTCTCCTTCGATGACAGCTCACGTTTATCTTCCAGAGCTCTAAGGTTTGATTGTCCACTCATCCTGGCTCTGGATGATTAGCCCATCTTTCTGGTGCAGTTTGGAAATGTCGTCCAAAGTATTCACCTGCTCTTATCATAGTCCCATTTTTCCAGAGGTGAATGTGAAGACCTTTGTCTCTCTCTCCCAGGTCTGGATGATTCTGTTTTCCTCTTCTTTCCAGAAGCAGTGACCCTTTCTGTCTCCACCTGCTGGACATGCAGAGTTTCTCAGAGCTAAACGTCCTCCTCTCTCTTTATGAGTTTTCTCTCCATTTTTTTTGGTTCTTATTGGCTCCTGCAGAGGCATCATCAGTTTGTTTGTTTTTTCTTGACTGAATAAGAGGAAAACCAGAATGAAACTGAGTTAAAACACAAGTAGAGTGAGTTTGATACTGAAGTTAGGGAAGAGGTTAACAAAGAACAGGACCATAGACAAAGGTGGACAAAGAAAAGCAATGTTCAGAGTTGCAAATCTGATTTAAAAAAACAAACTGCATGACTTTAAAAGAAGAAGAGGAAATTGAGGGGTAAATAAACAGATCATAAATGTCCTCTCTTTGTTTGACAACATGGAGCTTTACTGTATATAGACATGTTTTCTACACGTCTCGCTGTGATTTCTGCGAGGACTGCAGAAACCAGCTGATGGTCCAAAAGCTGCTTCTTTTGTTGTAAAGACTTCCGAGCAGATTTATTTTATTTTCAAATTTCACTTCTCTAACTTGATTTCCTCTACTAGATGACTTCTAGATAAGGGAAGTCATGGCATTTGATAAAATTAGATTAGACCATAGCAACTGCTGTGTTTGTATGGCTTTGCAGCGGGTTGGGTCATTTGTTAACATCAGCCTTCACCGGTCGCCCTTAACTCCACCCTGTGCAGTTTATTCACCTAAACACCGACATGTATAATCCGTGTTTCTCCACACAGATAAAACTGTTTTAATTCTTCTTTCTGTGTAAGGGCAGATATAAAGCCATTAACACAGAAACAGACAAATGGAACGGAGCAGTGGCTTAAGGTGATAATATTCATCATCATCAATGAAATATAACAAAAGATGATGATTCATAAGAGTTTCTAAGAGTTACTGTGACTTCCAGATTGCTTTGCACAGGTGTCCGTTGGCATAGAGGAAGTCTCTGTGAAATAAAAATGTACGATTGCTATTTATGATTTTGAGTAAGACTTTAGTTTTTTTAAAAACATGTGACAGTAGTTTTTTAACCACAATACAGACCAGCTCTCCCACTCACTGCTCACACATACCAGTACGTCCTTGTCTGAAATAGAATAGAAAAGAATAGAATACAAATTTGTCATAAGACAATGAAATTATGAGAGCCACTCTGGTGCGTACAATTTTAATATTAAACTGTTTAAGTATATTATTAAAATGCTGCAAATTGCTTTATTCTGATTAGTGTATCAGACAAGACTGAGTAGATGAAATAAACATATAGGTCACAAACATCTCCTTCTCTCATCTCAGTGGCAATTTCAGAATTGATCTAAGTGGCCAGATAGTTTCTTTATTATTTACACCTTTAGAAGACAATCGTCTTCATTCTCATTGAATAAATGTCGTAATGCTTCCACCGCCCGGGAGAATATATCCTACACTGTAGAGCAACGTCCTTTTACTGTAGGACGCTGCCTACAGTAAAAGGATGCTGCTCTCTGCACTTTACTGAGCTGGTTTTTCCACCTATGGACACAAGATGGCGCTGTTACCTGTGCTGCCAGCAAGCAACAGGTCTGCTGGAGCAGCAGCTGCGCCAGGATGGGGATGAGGGATGAGTCCTGCAGAGGAGCGAAGTCATGTGGTGCGCAATTGTTTTACACATACTTGGTGTCTTTTGCATGTGAGTTTAAAACTTGGGTTTATTTTAATTTCACTAGCCTCTAATAGAATAAATCCTAAAAATATCTTGCAGCTTTTGGTTTTTCAGTTTGGACACAGAATTGCTTAATATGTTAATAGTTTTCACTTAAGTTGCCTTTAGAGTAAGTAAACTTCACTTATCTTATTTGAAAGGATTCCCATCATAGCCTATATTAGCTGATGGACAGTAGGTCTACTTATATCATTTATGTTGCTCTAATGATAACCTCCTCTTTTTTAAGATAACATCCCTTTGGTTTAAACTTGTGATTGGTATATAGGTCACATTTTTACACTGTCCTCTGAGAGGCTCCTGCAGTTAGGTTTAGTGGCCCATGTACATTCCAAATAATAGTCTTACTGAAGAGTGACAGTCTCATAGTTTCCATTGGTTACCTACCACCACATCATTTAATAAGCCAACCATTAAAAACCCTCTAATTAGCATTGCTCTGTAATATCCCAAATGTGTGTTGCTTCATTTTCTGTTCGAATGCTGGAGAACGCAACTGAACAAGAATTGTGTCTCTCTCTTTTTTTTTTTACATGATTGGGTCTTATTTGCTTCTCCCCCCTGGTGCGTCAATCTTCACACCGATTCGCCACCAGTGGATGTCGTTGTTCCGCCCCATGGTGTCACCCCCTCTTCAAGATGAGCTGGCCTAGAGCGGTGCCAAGGGAGAATCTGATCCGAGGAGGGAGAGAGAGGGAGGGAGAGAGAGAGAGAGAGAGAGAGAGAGAGAGAGAGGTGTTGTGAAAAGAGAGGCAGGAGGAGTGGGACTTGCTCTTAGGACACCAGCGACTCTTAAATCCAGCCGCTCCTCCTTTTTTACGCAGGAGATTTGAGGAAACAAACAAAAACAGGAGGAGCAGTGACCGAGAAAAGTAGACCTCCACCTTTTTTATTTCTTCTCGGGTAAAAAAAAAATATTTTATAGATTGTTTATAACAAAAGCGGACGTTTCTGTGGATGATCCTTAGAATATATCAATGACAAAAAGGCATGCGTAAAAACCTTTGCCCCTTCTTTGTTTGGAGTCTGTTTCTGAATTCACAGGATCAACAAGCATTCTCTCTCTCTCTCTCTCTCTCTCTCTCTCTCTCTCTCTCTCTCCCTCTCTCTCTCTCTTCCCTCATGCTCTCCCTCTCCTCTTCCTCCAGCAGGCAGAGGCACTTCGGACACAGAGGGACCGACACCATGAGGAAGGCTGCGGATGTTGCGCTGTGTGCGCTGCTCATCCTGGCGCTGTCGTGCCGGTGCGTCCTCGGCGGCTACGGGATGAGCCTGTTCGCGGCGCAGACCTCCCCTCCGGACCCCTGCTACGACGAGCACGGCAACCCGCGCCGGTGCATCCCGGACTTCGTCAACTCCGCCTTCGGGAAGGAGGTGAAGGTGTCCAGCACCTGCGGGAAGACGCCCGGCCGCTACTGCGTGGTCACATCCGCGGAGAAGGGGGACGAGAGGACCAGGAACTGTCACACCTGCGACGCCTCGGACCCCAAGAAGTACCATCCTCCGGCGTACCTGACGGACCTCAACAACCCGCACAACCTCACCTGCTGGCAGTCCGACAACTTCCTCCAGTTCCCGCTGAACGTCAGCCTCACGCTGTCCCTGGGGAAGAAGTTCGAGGTCACCTACGTGAGCCTGCAGTTCTGCTCGCCCCGACCCGAATCCATGGCCATCCTCAAGTCCATGGATTACGGTAAAACGTGGGTCCCCTTCCAGTTCTACTCGACCCAGTGCAGGAAGATGTACAACAAGCCCAACAGGGCCGTGATCACCAAGCAGAACGAGCAGGAGGCCGTGTGCACGGACTCCCACACCGACATGTACCCGCTGACCGGCGGCCTCATCGCCTTCAGCACGCTGGACGGGAGGCCGTCGGCGCACGACTTCGACAACTCCCCGGTGCTGCAGGACTGGGTGACGGCCACGGACATCAAGGTCATCTTCAGCCGGCTGCACACGTTCGGCGACGAGAACGAGGACGACTCGGAGCTGGCCCGGGACTCGTACTTCTACGCCGTGTCGGACCTGCAGGTCGGCGGGAGGTGCAAGTGCAACGGGCACGCGTCCCGGTGCGTGAAGGACCGGGACGGGAGCCTGGTGTGCGAGTGCAAGCACAACGCGGCCGGGCCGGAGTGCGACAGGTGCAAACCCTTCCACTACGACCGGCCGTGGCAGAGAGCCACAGCCCGGGAGGCCAACGAGTGTGTGGGTGAGTCCATCCGCTGTCCCCCTCGGCCTGGAGCCGCTGTCTCCCTGAGCTGAGCACAGGATGCGTTTTATTTGTCCTGGTTGATCCCGAGATAAACTGTGAAATATATCAAAAACAAAACGAAGCGTTGTTAGGTGGAAAGACGCAGGATAATGCAAAATTTGGCGAAACAGAAACATGCCCTTAAAGGTCTTTTGGATGCGAAAGAGAAAGACAATAATTATCCTCTATAATTGTGAATAATTATAATAATAATACAGTTAGGTTTCATGACTAATCTGGGAGTCATTTTACAAATTCCTCAAATTAAACTCAAACTTTCCCCTGAAACCGAACCGCAGCAAAGCCCCATTTTCCTCCTGATATTGTGGCGCAATTTTGAAAATGAAGATGCAATTTAAAGTGTTTGGTTTGGTCGATGTAATTTAGTTTGGTGCAGGCCATAATGGAGGCGTTTAAAACCACATGCAACGAGACCACAGAGTCTAATCATTCACAGGAAGGTTTCTCGTACAGCTCCACTTCACTGCTGCATTAAAACCATACCTTCCTTTATTTGTAGTTTATTTCATATTTTATATAAGATTACAATTTTTGTTATCATTGAAATATTTAAGTAGAAATATTACAATTTCACTGATACTAAAATGATAAATTAATTTTAGTTTTTTTTACATATATTGCAATTCGTAATTTGTTTTGTATTTGTTATTATATTCCTAAATATTTGAAATTAGAAAAATACCAGAATTACTCAGGTAATGCATTAATAAGGCTTTAAGGCCTGTTGATTAAATATGATTAATAATTAAAATGTGGATATTCACTCACGTTAATGGGCTGATGATCAGGCCAAGGCAAGAATAAGTGGAACACAGTCAGAGACATGGACACACATGGACACACATTCATGTAAAATATAGTATTTTCTGCTCTTAATAAAATAGGTGTGAAAATGATTTTAAAGTCAAACATCTGCACATTTTTTGATCCTAGTCTACTTATGTTGCTGAACTATGTGCGTGATAACCGGCACGTTTAACCAACTGTCAAGTGATCAAAGTAGTATCAGTGGTTTGTTTTATTACCACTTGGCACATAAAGATTATATTGGCTGCAGATTACACACACACACACACACACACACACACACACACACACACACACACACTTAGACACACACGGCACAACACAGAGCCACTTGTCATACAGAAACCTCACCAGACTGACAGATTAATGAAATTACTGAATTATGTTTGCTGTAAATTTTGCAGTGAGATTTATACAAAAGTGAGATTGGGAGTTTTTTTGAAAAGTCTTTGCAAAGTGCTCCAGAGCCCCTGGTCACATTCTATATTTTAGTTTTCTTCTCATCTTTCTTTTATTGTACTTTTTGGGCTGAAGGCCTTGGAGAAGCTCCTTCCTCCACGTTGCAGAATAACACAGAGCTGCAGTAATTTGATGTTTACGCGGCTCCTGCTGACAAGGTGTACAACAGTTTAGAGAAACAGGAGGAGAGACTGTGAGATGTTGATGAGACAGAGGCTGAAACTCAAACCTCGGTGACTCCTCACAATCACAGACACGGTCATCCTGCAGAAATCAATTCAGATCCCCCTCTTCTGTTTTTTTCCCCATGTTGCTGCAGGTCTGCAGAGAGCGAGACTCTATATTGTTTGACAGTCGGGGCACATGTCAGCCACTTTGACATGTAGCAGCTGTTGAAAAGGGTTTTGTTTGCCGGTGTTGCCGGTTTCTAAAGGCTCAGCGACGTTCTGACTGGCAGATGTGAATGTGCTGCTAAATCAACAGGAGCGGTTCGGTGAAAATAGTTACATTCTATTCTGCGTGACTGGAGAGGCCCAGTGTCCGGCTTCAGAAAGCAATGAAACCAACAGTGTGTTTTTATACCCTGTAAATCGTGCTTATCATCAGGTAACAAATTGAGTGCTTGCTTGTTTCGTACGGAGGTCATTCAACCCTCCTGATTGAACTCTCCCCTAATTATTCAGCTTTTATTTTAAAATAAGTCACATGTAGTTGATCCCCTAATACAATTTCGTCGATTTTGTGTAACTGAATAAAATTCAAATTCAAAATCCTTCACAGAAAGAACGCAAAGGAAAGAAAGACGCTTTTTTTTATTTTTTTTTTAAATTAATGTCTAAAAAACGCTGTTTAGGCTCAACTCTTAAATTTAACTGACTTTTACAAGCATCTCTGACACTTAAGCTTTTAACCAGACCAGCTCTCGTATAGTACGTCTCACACAGGAACCTCAAAAGTCACTTCCATGCTGTAGTTAGGAAGAAACTAAGTTTGTGACACTGTGCAGGTCATGGAAATGTTGGAAATGTGTATGAATCACAGTTTTAGTGACAGTGAACGAGAGGCGCTTGCAGCGGGTCGAGTTCAGTGATCAGACTGAAATCTGAGTGTGTGTTGCGGCACCCCACCTCATATACAGCACCCTGGATGTCACTGGACTCTCATAAGGATGCAGTCATCAGAAAAGTGTTCAATAAAAGGTCTGGCAATGTGAAGGGAACTGACGCAAGCTGCAGACTCCTTGGATATTCCTTTATTCTCCATTTCTACTGAAAAACAATCAGGAAAAAATCCCTCAGACCTGTCTCTGTTCTTATTTTGAAGTGCACTTTCCCGATTACTTCCATCTGGATATTAAAGGACGCTCATGCTCCTGAGTGTGTGCACCTCAGTCCATTTGGGTTATTGACTCCCTGCAGCCAAGGGAAAGATTCTAATTCAAATAGTTGCAGCGCCACAGGCACAAACGTGTCTCAGTGTCACTTTAGAGTTGGTAATCTGAGTTTGCAGCCAAGCTAGAAGGAGCTGTTGTTGTTTATGGAAGCACAATGGCCTGTCAGAACGCCTCACTGGTGTAAGGTTGCCTCAAGTCAAACACGTGCAATTACCAGAAATGCCAACTGCAATGTTTGACTGTTGACTGCAAAACAACTCAACTGGCTGCTTTGCCTACTTGACTTAATGATGAACATTATACTTTTCTGGCATGTATCAGTTGCCACACACAACAATGGATACTACACCTCCTTCCTTTTTGCCGCCATTTTCACAAGTTTGAAACTACTCTGGGGGTCCCCTCCCTTTCTGCTAAGGGTGAGAAGTGTCCGGCCTTTCAAAGTAAGTTCTTCACTGTTTTCAATGTTCTATGTTGCATCTTGCAGTACTTGTCGGTGTGAGCGCACTCGGGGACACACAAGTGTGAGTGTGGATCTAACGCAAACTGACACACAGGAATAGTTTCAGCTACAGTTTCATGAGTGCAGGCCGTCTGTCAGTGAGTGAGTTCGTTCCATGCAAATTAACTGTAAACGTCATTTGTTTTCGTATCCTCTCGGTCACCCAGTCTCAGGCTTGTGCAGTTTGCTGGGTGTGTTGGGTGAAAGTAAAAGAGGTGAAAGTGTCTTGAATAATTCAGGCAGATTAGGAAGACAGCTTGAAGGCATGCAGAACGACAGGACCGGCACTGTGCTGCCGAGAGAGGCCTGGGGATGGAGGGAGGGGCTGGAGATGGAGCGGGACGACAATAGTGAAAATGAAAGAGATGCACGTAAGTGAGGGGGGGGGCACGATGAGGAAAATGTGTGTGAGAGAGAGACGATTGGGGTAATAAAGGGGCAGGAGAGTGACACTTCCATGGCCTGTGGGCCAGCTCAGCATTTCTACAATTATCTTTTTTTTTTCAATGTGTCACTTATTGGGCTGCTTAGAAAGGAAGGAAGCTTTTCTTCCTGTCCTTCAGAATTCCTTTTTACTGTAAGTAACTGTAAGTAACTAACCTGCTATGCCTGTTTTGGCACGATTTGGAAAGATCTGCTGCTGGTTTTGCCTCATTATATCACAATCTACACAGCAGAGAGCACGGAGCTCAAACGCTCCCAGGTGCCGCCCACAGGCGTCTGATTGACAGGAGTAAACACGCGGCGCAGAAAACGTTGACATGGTTGATTTGAAACCCATTAAAATAATTGAGATTTAAAACCACAAACACTTGTATGGAAAAAATCTTAAAAGTACATTTCACGTATTGGTATATGTGGGTGTGTTTCCAATTTGAATTTGTTGGGAGTAAAAATTCCTGTATAAAAAATAAATAAATCCAGGATAGGTTTTTTGAACGCCTTGATAAGACGTAAATATTAACTCAAACAAAATGTTCCAGCGAACATTTGCAAACACTTAAAAGCAGATGTGCCGACATACTGAGGTTTGATGGTGTGTTTTTCCTATCCTCGTGGATTACTGCCCAAACCTTAACAAGGTTTCAGATCATAACAGAACCACATAAGTGGAGTTTGATAGCAGCAACAGTAGATTTTAAGATTCCCTAACAGAATGTAAAAGAAAATGTGTTGCTAACCACATGTGCACCAACTTTCCGTCTAGTCACAAGGAGAGATCCTGCAGCAGAGAAGGTAGACATGTAATAGACCAGAAGTCCTTCAGTCACATGTGTTTTACACTTGTTGTACTGTATGAGCTGTTGGCAGACAGCCAGTGTCTGTGAAGAACGCAGCAGGAGATTGTCCAGGTCAGAAATCGGACACAACCGGAACATTTACAGAACATTCAGGTGAGGGGCGGGGCCTGGGTATAGTCTGCAGGAGGCAGGACTTATACATTTGTGACGTATAAATGCGTTTTTGTTTGTGGCATATGAAACCAGGGCAACCCTTATCACCAAAAGCTCTCATTGTATTCTGATCTTGGTGTGCATCTTCTACTTGTACATTTACATGGATTAAAGTTTTCCGTCGCTATGACGGATTTCCGTCAACTCCGCTCGCATAAGGCGTAAAAAGCCGAGTATAAATCGGCCTTCCGGAGTCGCATTTCCGGTTTCATACCCGGAAACTGCGGAAACCACGGAAGATTTAGAAGAACGAATATAGACCAAAATAGAAGAGCACTTGGCAGAAAAGATCCGAAACTATGAACACTAGTATAACCCGTCACTGACCGGCGGATTTGTCCGCCAGAAAAAGGCTCTGAGGAGCCGCCGTGGCGATGTATATAAACGTATGCCACACACGAAGAAGAGCCGACTTCAACTAAAAACATTACTCCGGCTAGTGGTCTGGCGGTGAATTGCGTTGCAACACGCGCCACTGTAGGGGAACTATAAACCAAAACGAGTCCGTAGAAGATGCGTGCGTGCGTGCGTGCGTAAAAAACTACTATAAATCGGCCTTAAAAATGAGATCGATGCAGATCCGAAGAGAAAAAAAAATAGGGGGGGGGATGTAACACTGATATGATTTGCAATAACTTCACCAATCAGCTGTGATTTTTTTCAACCTTTTGTTTGTGAACCATGCCTTGCGTCTTTCTCATGTTTGAATGGATAAGTTGACGCGGCATTTAAAAAAAAAAAAATCCATGCGTTGGCATATAATTGTTCTTGAAAGCATTGTGGAAATAAATGCTTGCTCTGACAACTTGTGCAGACGTTTTGTCATTTATAGCCCATTAACACGAATGGTGAAGTCTTGCAAAAAAATATTGGTTTTATGCCCTAGCTTTAAACTAGTAAGTGATAATGGACCACGTGAAGTTCAAATATCGAGGCGGTAAGCAGCCACGACCCAAAGTGAGTGCCGATTTTTTTTTTCAGTCAGATGATTTTTTTTTGCCATAATCCCTGCATTTACCTGCAGCATTCTCTGATGGAATCATTCGGACATTTGACTCGGGGATGGCAAGAAACGTTCCGCAAAATGTTCAGAGACATTTGCCCTCTCATACACAGCCCCTCCGAAAAATGTCAGGAAAATGTCTGAACTTCGGTCCACTTCGGTCTGATAGCAGCTATAGAGGTGGCCCAGTCTGCCACAGATAGAAAACTGTAAAGATATGTTTCTGTTCAACAACCTTTGATTTATGACTGGTCCACATGTTCTCTCACATTTTGTAGAGTGTGGATTTCTACTCTCAGATTAGCGTAGCTCTCTTTGTTTCTGTGTTGGGAGGTGTGTGGACAATGACAGCGCCTGTAGTGGTACTCGTCACATGTGTATCCTTCCAGCTTTGCCTTTATTCAAACTGCATGAAGTCAGATGGAAAAACCGAGATGTTCTACGGCCTCTCGTCAGGTGTCTCCTCGCTGTCATGTTCGTTTGGTACCTCCCAGACCCGACTGAAGGGTCTGGTTAATGTTTGAGCTGCTCATCGTGCTCCTTTCATCTTCAAAGGTGCCGGCAGGATGTATTGTTGGTCCCGGTCACGGCAAACAAAGCTGGGAATAAACTGACTGAGAAGATTTTGCACTTTGCACTGTCTCACTACTTACACCTCACCTTCACTTCTTGAGTGAGCGCCCGTTCCACTGCCATACACACCTGTAGGCATGTGCAAAAACACACACACACACACACACACACACACACACACACACACACACACATACACACACACACACACACACACACACACACACACACACACTCGTATTTCTTCCGCTCTTTGGTCACAAGTTCCAACAGGGATTAATGGCCTTTCTCTCTTAACAAGAACCGCTTTTCCCGAGCTCTTATCAGTATTTATGACCCATTTTATAAACCGCCAAAAAAAATAAGTCGTGCACGGTCCAGACTCACTCTTCTGTTTCAGACGTCTGTTATATCTCTCAAACATGACCATCATACCAGCACATACTGTGAGCAAGGCTAAAAAATAACTGTAAGAAAAAACACAAGACGAGCAGAAGAGATACAAAGACACATGAGGACGTGCAGTGAGAAGGGAGAGATTATGACTTACTTCTCTGGAAGCATGTTGTTGATCACAGGAGCCTCTTTATTTCGGTACGTGTGCTGAAGCGTCCACATGGAGCCGGTGCCCCTGCGGTCTCATGAAAACTTGGAGCGCGGGTTGTTTTTGTTAGTGTGTGCCAGGTATTTCAAAGGTGGTTGCATTTCAAATTGGAGGAATTGGAAGTTTAAACTTTCAGCCTTGGTTAATATTCACAGCTGTCAACGTGCTAAAGGACCCTTCCAACAGGCCGGTGTTCATACTGATGGGGCTCCAGCACAGTTCATGAGCTGTACATCCACTGATAATAAAACAGTGTTTAAACATAGGGGTTGGTTATTTGTTATTTTAAGCACTTTTTAATCCTGAAATCCTCTTCACGTCCTGATAGCCATCAATAAATAAGGTTGTCTGAAAATACTTAGAAAAAAAGCTGGTTTCTGTCGCTCTCACAGGACTGTAATAAACACGACCAATCATTTCATTTGACACTAACCGACCTTCCGACAGAAAAGTCGTCTTCTAGCAGTTGTCAGTCAGTGCACGTTCATATGTTCTTGGGCGTAGCTTTGACGAGAGGGATGGTTGTATCCGTTACAAGTTTTCAAAGTGTAGCCGGCTCTTGCTAACTTCCCCAGCATTACCAACCCTAGCTTAAAGGGCGATTGGCTGCAAATAGAATAAACAGTCCTCTTGGAACCAGAAATAGTCCATAAGTCTGCGTATGTGGACAATAAAACCATTACGTTTAAAGGACTTTAATAAAACTACGGCTTTGAGCACGTCTGCGGCCAGATGCAATGCAATCACAGCAGTGAGATCATTCACGATCACAGCACTTGATGGAAGCAATACATGTGACAAATAACGCAGATAGTGTTGAAGCGTGGGAGATCTTGAAGCCATTAATGTCAAGTGTTTGGCAGCGGCTCTTTGTGAGATGGAATTTTGGAGCTAGTTGTTTCTTGTCATGACGCCTGTTCAAGAAACATTTCATTTTTCATGGAATTTCAGTTTTGCACAGATTATAAATCCTGACAGGCCTTTGAAGTGTGCGCATGAGTTTATATATATAAAAGAGAAAATGTCTCAGGATAATATACAGGCAGGTTGTAATGTCTGCGTCTGGATTTGAGCTGAGAGAGAAATACAAGCAGAGCTGCAACCATTCACACAGCTAATCCACACTAGATCTGTAAGTGTGCGTATTGTCCAGTAGTAGTCTCAAGTGGAACAAGATCATTTTCATTTTGATCCATTTTACTGCCTTTTGATGACGCTCAGGTTTCACTTCTCGGGGTGATGAAATGTGGTCGGCTGTCAGAAAAAGACTAAAATCCCTCCTGAAATTTCACAGCCTGTGAGTCTGTTGTTCAAGTCAGGTCCTTTGGGCAAAGTGAACATTTCTGTGGCCGCGGTTTCATTACATTGCTTCGGCTACAATGTGTAATGCAACACAGATCCCACTCACAGCGTGATCTGCATTTTTAGCCAGCATCATGAATGTGTGTGTGTGTGTGTGTGTGTGTGTGTGCAGGTCTCGCACCAGGAGTGGAACCTCACCCTTGGTTGTTGAGAAACGGTTTGGTAGGAAGCCATATTGCGTTGCTCTTCTGGCCTCTGGCCTGCGCTCACTTCCTCTTGTCGCCTTCACTGGTGCTTGAACTCGACTTTATCATAACGTCAGAACTTTGTCAGAACATTATTACAAAGTCACTGTCTAAGACCAGAAACTCAGATCATCACTGGTATCGTCATCCTCATATTTATTGTAATCTGATTTATTTCCGTTGCATACTGCTCACTGGCGGATCTAAGAATTTTCTAACTCAGGGGCCGGAAAGATTCACATTAAAGTCATTCCTTGTTTACAATTGAGCAAAGCCATACATCTTCCTTGTTCAAACACATATTGTGTAGTTAAGAAAAACTTCAAAAGTCTTCACAAATTCTGTTATAAATTTATAAACAGAAGAATAAAAACCACTGACAGGAGTCAGGAGGGGCGAATCAGATTTCAGCAGGGGGCCTGTGTCGCTCCACCACCATTCAAACACACAACTGAACAAGTTGCTTGTCATGTTTAACTCTCACAGCAACAGATAGACACACGATGCTACCTTCAGTCTGAATGGAGACCCGTCTCCGTTGTGTCTGTCTTCGCTTGCAGTTGGCCTTCACACTGTATATCTTTCTATTGCTGTGTGTGTGTGTGTCTGTGTGTGTGTGTATCTTCATCTTGTCTACCAGTGGTTCTTTACCCAAACAGTAATTCTGACCAGCTATTCGGTGCCCGGGGAGACATCTGATAATTAATTAATTAGTGACTTGTTGCCGCAGTGAAAGCTGAGGGCGGATCTGTGGGTTTGGCATGAACCGCGGGATGAGTGTGAGAGAGAGACAGAGAGAGAGGGAAAGAGGTGTTTTGTGTGTAATGGAAAGGTTTGGCTTGTGTGGGGACCAGATGATTAGGGGTAATTAAAACCCACGCCAGACAACATCAGCGTATGTTCACACATTAGACACAACACACTTCAGTGCATCACTCGTCAGCTCTATAAAACACAGCCTGCCTGTTACTCGTATATATGGAGCTGCCACATTTACACAACTTAGAGTAAACCCTGTCACACGGAGGGGGGGGGGCTTATTAGGCAGGACACAGTTTGTCAGATTGTACCGAAAGTGAACAGCAGGAAAAGTATTCATGTCGTTTCCTGGGAGTTTGAGGATGCGTCATAATAAGTTGTAAATATATCATTCAGAGATTGCATCATTTTTTGCTGTCAATGTGAAAGTGCTAAAGAAAAACCTAACTTTACTGCACACAGCAGAAAAGTTCAATAACGCAAAAGCCAGAATCAAACATTGTCTACCGTTGAAGGCACAATCAGTTCTTTGAGCTATTTGAAGTGACATCACTCGAGGCAATCTGTCAGACTTCAGACTCCCTCCGAGGCTTCGTCTGACTTTCTTCACATGTGCAGACGCACCCCCCAAGACCTAAACAGACTTTGATATGTAAAATTGGTTCCACCAGTTTATGCACGAGCCAGCATCACTCGTTCATGCAGTCATCAGGTCTGAAACACGCCGTTAGCACGATCCCGAGTCACTGCTGTCATAAACAGGGCAGAGTGTTCGCTCATGTTAACAGGCAGCCATAAAGGGACCGGTAAACAGGCTCGGAAAACACAGTGTTAATGTGCGTGTGTGACAAAGAAAGAGAGAGAGACAGAGCGAGAGAGAGTGCATGATTACGTGCATGTGTGTGAGGTGATGAGTGCGCTGGCATTAAAGCAGTTAGTGTGTGTGTGTAGGTGCATGTGAGACCCGATCCCGAGGCCAGCGGTGCTGTAGAGCATCAGGCCTGATGACCTCAGCACCTCTGTGTGGCGGCAGGTCACCGCACACGAGGAGGGCGAGCGCCAAAGCAAACTCAAATCTGGAGGCAACGACATAGCGAGCCAGAAAGGTAGCAAGAAAGAGAGAAAGTGATTTTTGAGAGAAGAATGGCGTTCTTCTGCTCGGTGCACTGATTTTGTGAAGTGGATTTCTTGAAGTGGAATCATATTCATGAGACTAACAGTAAAACCTTTGCATGTTTCATTCCTTCTCCTACTTTCACAAAGACATCACAACAAGCTCTGACGCTTGCAACATGTGCTGCGACATTATGCCGCAATTCCCAAAGTCTGTTCACACTTTGGAATGAAAGCCTTGGCATACGGGAATATACGGGAATTAACGGGAATTAACGGGAATTAATGGGAATATACAGGAATATACAGGAATTAACGGGAATAAACTGGAAATGTTGTAGGTAATTTATACTAACTGTATTTACCTTGTCATATACAGACATAAATATAAACATTTTGTTTTGTCATAGGCTGATTTGAGCCCTGAGGAAACATTGGGCACTTGACTATATGCTTCTGCATCGTTGTGTCATTCTTAACATAGGTCTTTGCACAGTATTTGCAAATGTACACAGCCTTTCCTTCTACATTGGATGGGGTAAAATATCCACACATGAGAGAGTGCACATGGCATTGTTCTGTAGAATAAGATGAGAAAAAAGTTTGTAAAAAAAACA